>NW_024729589.1:0-13339 GCF_018991925.1 Homarus americanus | reverse complement strand
TGGTAAAACGTTGCTCTGATCACCTAAGCGGCACAGGTGGTCCCCATTAGAGGTTCCTGGCGCCATAAGGTCATTGAACAGGCTTTGTGTGAAATATAGATGAGTCTAGAACTGCTTATAGTGTCCTGGTGGCCCATAGGTATCGTTCTTTTTCACAATTATAAGATCGTGGGTTTGAATCCTGGTGGGTTTAGGTGTTGATTATATGTAGAAGTCCGCGTGCTTTATTGGGCTAATGAAATATATATGGACCCTCGTGTTTTGAAACCGCATTTGGTAAAACGTTGCTCTGATCACCTAAGCGGCACGGGTGGTCCCCATTAGAGGTTCACGGCGACATAAGCTCGCTGAACAGGCTTTGTGTGAAATATAGCAGAGTCTAGGACTGCTTTTATTTTCCTGGAGGCCCAGAGATAGCGTTCCCCGGTCACAATTATTTGATCGTGGGTTTAAATCCTGGTGGGGTGAGGTGTTGTTTTTATGTAGAAGTCCGCGTGCTTTATTGGGCTAATGAAATATATATGGATCCTCGCGTTTCCAAGCCGGATTTGGTAAAACGTTGCTCTGATCTCCTAAGCGGCACATGTGGTCCCCATTAGAGGTTCACACCGCCATAAGCTCGTTGAACAGGCTTTGTGTGAAATATGGTAGAGTCTAGGACTGCTTTTATTGTCCTGGCTGCCCAGAGGTAGCGTTCCCCGGTCACATTTATAAGATCGTGGGTTCAAATCCTGGTGGGGTGAGGTGCTGATTATATGTAGATGTCCGCCTACTCTATTGGTCTAATGAAATATATATGGATCCTCGTGTTTCCAAGCCGGATTTGGTAAAACGTTGCTGTTATCACCTAAGCGGCACGGGTGGTCCCCATTAGAGGTTCATGGCACCATAAGGTCGTTGAACAGGCTTTGTGTGAAATATAGTAGAGTCTAGGACTGCATTTATTGTCCTGGTTGCCCAGAGGTAGCGTTCCCCGGTCACAATTATAAGATCGCGGGTTCAAATCCTGGTGGGGTGAGGTGTTGATTATATGTAGAAGTCCGCATGCATTATTGGGCTAATGAAATATATATGGATCCTCGTGTTTCCAAGCCGGATTTGGTAAAACGTTGCTCTGATCACCTAAGCGGCACGGGTGGTCCCCATTAGAGGTTCATGGCGCCATAAGGTCGTTGAACAGGCTTTTTGTGAAATATAACAGAGTTCAGGACTGCTTTTAGTGTCCTGGTGGCCCAGAGGTAGCGTTCCCCGGTCACAATTATAAGATCGTTGGTTCGAATCCTGGTGGGGTGAGGTGTTGATTATATGGTAAGTCCAGTGTTTATTGGCTAATGAAATATATATGGATCCTGTTTCCAAGCCGACGGTAAAACGTTGCCTGGATCACCTGCGGCACGCACGGGTGGTCCCCATTAGAGAGGCTCACGCGCCATGCGGCGTCGTTGAACAGGCTTAGTGATATGCAGCAAGAGTCCTACAAATGCTTTTATTGTCCTGTTGGCCCAGAGGTAGCGTTCCCCGGCCCGTTATTATAAGATCGTGGCTTCAAATCCTGGTGGGGTGAGGCGTTGATTATATGCAGAAGTCCGCCAGGCTTTTATTGGGCTAATGAACATATATGGATCCTCGCGGTTTCGAAAACCGCGATGGTAAAAACGTTGCCTGATCACCTAAGCGGCACGGGGTGGCCCCTTATAGTTGTTCACGGCGCCATAAGCTCGTTAAACAGGCTTTGTGTGAAATATAGTAGAGTCTAGGACTGCTTTTATTGTCCTGGTGGCCCAGAGGTAGCGTTCTCCGGTCACAATTATAAGATCGTGGCTTCAAATCCTGGTGGGGTGAGGCGTTGATTATATGTAGAAGTCTGCGTGCGTTATTGGGCTAATGAAATAAATATGGATCCTCGGGTTTTGAAGCCGCATTTGGGTAAACGTTGCTCTGATCACCTAAGCGGCACGGGTGGTCCCCTATAGTGGTTCACGGCGCCATAAGCTCGTTGAACAGGCTTTGTGTGAAATATAGCAGAGTCTAGGACTGCTTTTATTGTCCTAGTGGCCCAGAGGTAGCATTCCCCGGTCACAATTTTAAGATCTTGGGTTTAAATCCTGGTGGGGTGAGGTGTTGATTATATGTAGAAGTCCGCGTGCTTTATTGGGCAAATAAAATATATATGGATCCTCGTGTTTTGAAGCCGCATTTGGTAAAACGTTGCTCTGATCACCTAAGCGGCACTGGTGGTCCCCATTAGAGGTTCATGGCGCCATAAGGTCGTTGAACAGGCTTTGTGTGAAATATAGTAGAGTCTAGGACTGCTATTATTTTCCTGGTGGCCCAGAGGTAGCATACCCCGGTCACAATTATAAGACCGTGGGTTTGAATCCTGGTGGGTTGAAGTTTTCATTATATGTAGAAGTCTGAGTGCCTTATTGGGCTAATGAAATATATATGGATCCTCGTGTTTCCAAGCCGGATTTGGTAAAACGTTGCTCTGATAACCTAAGCGGCACGGGTGGTCCCTTATAGTGGTTCACAGCGCCATAAGGTCGTTGAACAGGCTTTGTGTGAAATATAGTAGAGTCTAGGACTGCTTTTATTGTCCTGGTGGCCCAGAGGTAGCATACCCCGATCACAAATATAAGATTGTGGGTTTGAATCCTGGAGGGGTGAGGTGTTGATTATATGTAGAAGTCCGAGTGCTTTATTGGGCTAATGAAATATATATGGATCCTCGTGTTTCCAAGCCGGATTTGGTAAAACGTTGCTCTGATCACCTAAGCGGCACTGGTGGTCCCCATTAGAGGTTCATGGCGCCATAAGGTCGTTGAACAGGCTTTGTGTGAAATATAGTAGAGTCTAGGACTGCTATTATTTTCCTGGTGGTCCAGAGGTAGCATACCCCGGTCACAATTATAAGACCGTGGGTTTGAATCCTGGTGGGGTGAGGTGTTGATTATATGTAGAAGTCCGAGTGCTTTATTGGGCTAATGAAATATATTTGAATCCTCGTGTTTAGAAGCCGTATTTGGTAAAACGTTGCTCTGATCATATGGGGCGGCACGGGCGGGTCCTATTAGAGGTTCACGCGCCATAAGCTTCGTTGAGACTTGTGAAATATAGCAGAGTCTAGACTGCTTTTTATTGTCCCAGGCTTCAGGAGGTAAAGGCTTCCCCGGTCACAATTATATCAGGGTTCAAATCCTGGTGGGGTGAGGTGTTGATTATATGTAGTCCGCGTGCTCTATTAGGCCACGAACATATGATCCTCGAGTTTCCAAGCTGATTGCCATTTCTTCTGGTAAAACGTTCTCTTATCACCTCAGTGCAGGTCTCTATAGTGGCTCCACGGTTACAAGCTCGTTGAACACGCTTTGTGTGAAATATAACAGAGTCTAGGACTGCTTTTAGTGTCCTGGTGGCCCAGAGGTAGCGTTCCCCGGTCACAATTATAAGATCGTGGGTTCGAATCCTGGTGGGGTGAGGTGTTGATTATATGTAGAAGTGTGCGTGCTTTATTGGGTTAATAACATAGATATGGTTCCTCGTGTTTCGAAGCCGGATTTGGTAAAACATTGCTCTGATCACCTAAGCGGCACCGGTGGTCCCAATTAGAGGTTCACTGCGCCATCAGCTCATTCAACAGGCTTTGTGTGAAATATAACAGAGTCTAGGACTGCTTTTAGTGTCCTAGTGGCCTAGAGGTAGCGTTCTCCGGTCACAATTATAAGATCGTGGGTTCGAATCCTGGTGGGGTGAGGTGTTGATTATATGTAGAAGTCTGTGTGCTTTATTGGGCTAATGTAATATATATGGATCCTCGTGTTTTGAAGCCGGATTTGGTAAAACGTTGCTCTGAACACCTAAGCGGCACTGGTGGTCCCCAGTAGAGGTTCACAGTGCTATAAGCTCGTTGAACAGGCTTTGTGTGAAATTTAACAGAGTCTAGGACTGCATTTAGTGTCCTGGTGGTCCACAGGTAGCGTTTCCTGGTCACAATTATAAGATTTTTGGTTTGAATCCAGGTGGGGTGAGGTGTTGATTATATGTCGAAGTCCGTGCATTATTCTGCTAACACATATATGGATCCTCGTGGTTTCGAAGCCGATTATAAAACGTTGCTCTGATCACCTACGCGGCACAGGTGGTCCCTATTAGAAGTTCACTGCGCCATAATCTCGTTGAACAGGCTTTGTGTGAAATATAGCAGAGTTTAGGAAAGCTTTTATTGTTCTGGTGGCCCAGAGGTAGCGTCCCCCGGTCACAATTTTAAGATCGTGGGTTCAAATCCCGGTGGGGTGAGGTGTTGATTATATGTAGAAGTCCACGTGCTTTATTGGGCTAATGAAATATATATGGATCCTCGTGTTTCGAAGCCGCATTTGGTAAAACGTTGCTCTGATCACCTAAGCGGCACGGGAGGTCCCCATTAGAGGTTCAGGGCGCCAAAAGCTCGTTGAACAGGCTTTGTGTGAAATATAGAGTTTAGGACTGCTTCTAGTGTCCTGGTGGTCCACAGGTAGCATTCCCTGGTCACAATTATAAGATTTTGGGTTTGAATCCTGGTGGGGTGAGGCGTTGAATATATTTAGAAGTCCGCGTGCTTTATTGGGCTAATGAAATATATATGGATCCTCATGTTTTGATGCCGGATTTGGTAAAACGTTGCTCTGATCACCTAAGCGGCACGGGTGGTCCCCATTAGAGGTTCATGGCGCCATAAGGTCGTTGAACAGGCTTTGTGTGAAATATAGTAGAGTCTAGGACTGCTTTTATTGTCCTGGTGGCCCAGAGGTAGCATACCCCGGTCACAATTATACGATCGTGGGTTTGAATCCTGGTGGGTTGAAGTTTTCATTATATGTAGAAGTCTGAGTGCCTTATTGGGCTAATGAAATATATATGGATCCTCGTGTTTCCAAGCCGAATTTGGTAAAACGTTGCTCTGATAACCTAAGCGGCACGGGTGGTCCCCATTAGAGGTTCATGGCGCCATAAGGTCGTTGAACAGGCTTTGTGTGAAATATAGCAGAGTCAAGAACTGCTTTTATTGTCCTGGTAGCCAAGAGGCAGCCTTCCCCGGTCACAATTATATGATCGTGGGTTCGAATCCTGGTGGGGTGAGGTGTTGATTATATGTAGAAATGTGCGTTCTCTATTGGGCTAATGAAATAGATATGGATCCTCGTGTTTCGAAGCCGGATTTAGTAAAACGTTACTCTGAACACCTAAGCAGCACTGGTGGTCCTCATTAGAGGTTCACGGCGCCATAAGCTCGTTGAACAAGCTTTGTGTGAAATATAACAGAGTCTAGGACTGCTTAGGACTGCTTTTAGTGTCCTGGTGGTCCACAAGTAGCATTCCCTGGTCACAATTATAAGATTTTGGGTTTGAATCCTAGTGGGGTGAGGTGTTGATTTTATGTAGAAGTCCGCGTGCTCTATTGGGCTAAAGAAATATATTTGGATCCTCGTGTTTCGTAGCCGGATTTAGTAAAACGTTGCTCTGATCACTTAAGCGGCACGGGTGGTCCCCTATAGTGGTTCACGGCGCCATAAGCTCGTTGAACAGGCTTTACGGAAATATAGAGTTCCAGGACTGTTTATTGTTCCAGGCCCGAGGTAGATACCCGTCACAATTATAAGACGGGTTGAATCAGGAGGTGTTGGGATTATATATGTCCAGTGTTTTATTACACGAAATATATATGATCTCATGTCGCCGGATTTGGTAAAACGTTCTGATCACTCTGCCGCACCGGTGGCCCCATTAGAGTTCATATGCCATAAGGTCGTTATAGGCTTTAGGTGAAATATAGAGTCTGACTGCTTAGTAATCCCAGGTAATTCAGAGGTAAGGTTCTGTCACAATTATAAGATCGTGGGTTCGAATCCTGGTGGGGTGAGGTGTTGATTATATGTAGAAGTCCGCGTGCTTTATTGGGCTAATGAAATATATATGGATCCTCGTGTTTCGAAGCCGGATTTGGTAAAACGTTGCTCTGAACACCTAAGCATCACTGGTGGTCCCGAGTAGAGGTTCACGGCGCCATAAGCTCGTTGAACAGGCTTTGCGTGAAATATAACAGAGTCTGTTTTTAGTGTCTTGCGGCCCAGAGGTAGCGTTCCCCGGTCACATTTATACGATCGGTGGTTCAAATCCTGGTGGGGTGAGGTGCTGATTATATGTAGAAGTCCGAGTGCTTTATTGGGATAATGAAATATATTTGGATCCTCGTTTTTCGAACCCGCATTTGGTAAAACGTTGCTCTGATCACCTAAGCAGCACGGGTGGTCCCTATTAGAGGTTCACGGCGCCATAAGCTCGTTGAACAGGATTTTAAAAATAACAGAGTTCTTAATCCGGCAGATTCCAACCGGGTGAGGTATTAATTATATGTAGAAATCTGCGTGCTTTATTGGGCTAGTGAAATATATACGGATACTCGTTTTTCGAAGCCGGATTTGGTAAAACTTTGCTCAGATCACCTAAGCGGCACGGGTGGTCCCCGTAAGAGGTTCACGGCGCCATAAGCTCATTGAAGAGGCTTTGTGTGAAATATAACAGAGTCTAGGACTGCTTTTAGTGTCCTGGTGGCCCAGATGTAGCCTTCATCGGTCACAATTATAAGATCGTGGGTTCCAATCCTGGTGGGGTTAGGTGTTAATTATATGTAGAAATCTGAGTGCTTTATTAGGCTAATGAAAAATATATCGATCCCCCTGTTTCGAAGCCGAATTTGGTAAAACGTTGCTCTGATCACCTAAGTGGCACGGGTGGTCCCCATTAGAGGTTCTCGGCGCCATAAGCTCATTGAACAGGCTTTGTGTGAAATATATCAGAGTCTAGCGCTGCTTTTAGTGTCCTGGTGGCCCAGAGGTAGTGTTCCCCGGTCACAATTGTAAGATCGTGGGTTCGAATCCTGGTGGGGTGAGGTATTGATTATATGTAGAAGTGAACGTGCTTTTTTGGGCTAATAAAATAGATATGGATCCTCGTGTTTCGAAGCCGGATTTGGTAAAACGTTACTCTGAACACCTAAGCGGCACGGTATACTGCCAGATCTGGGGTCACTAAATCTAAGGGGATAACTTAACTCTAATCTTAATTTCTAAGGGTCGCTGCCACCAGACCCCCTCTGGACAGCATGTAGCTCGTTAGGTAGCGGGCAGAGCGGACTAGGCATTGGGTTAGGTTTTCCATTGATCAGATCGATAAGGGTAAAGAAGGGTGAAACCATAACATGTCTTCATTGATTTATTTCTTATAAAACACACTGGTAAAAAAAACATACATGAACTGGCCTTCCTCAGAAGAACAACGGAATTTTGGTTACCCAACTGGGCCCCAGACTCCTACATTACTGGCGGGTCATCCACCCACTTATTGCACCACAATCGGTGAACGCCGTATCTCGGTCGTTCCTTCTTACAATATCCCTTAACACATCAGACTGTTCCACTGGTGTGGCTTGTAGCACCGTCGGTTATCATACATAGTAGCACCATCGCAACACACCTGTTACACTCCATACCTGCAAGTATGTGACTCCTTGTGACTTTTAGGTCTACACAACGGGCCCCTCGTTCGCACACCGCCCTCGGTGGGTAAGGACGAGGGCTCCACCTAGAGACATACCAGCACTATTTCTACGCCTGGTATTATAGGTCGCTCCAAGTGACGACCGCAGTTTCTCACGGTCTCCTTAGTTGTGACTATTCATGTGGAGTGGTGCGCTGGGAATCCACCGGTTCATAGTGGACTGGTATAGTGGGGAGTAATTCCCCACCTGGTGTGGCGCTCCAGGAGACAATGGCGGCTGGGCGGCAAGATACTCCAACCACGTGGCACCTGTGTTGACGGCAGAACGGGAAAGACTAAGCAATAATGCCTGACGGGCGGTTATCCCATCCCTTAACACATCCCTATCACACTTATATAT
This sequence comes from Homarus americanus, assembly GCF_018991925.1. Classification (NCBI taxonomy): domain Eukaryota; kingdom Metazoa; phylum Arthropoda; class Malacostraca; order Decapoda; family Nephropidae; genus Homarus; species Homarus americanus. Next base: position 5,403 of record NW_024729589.1, on the reverse strand, counting down.
CCGGCAAAGCTTTAAACTGTAGTAACTGTTATTTATCAACCTTAATTGTAGGGCGGGATATAGCCCGCTAGGACACTGACCTGTGTTGACGGCAGAACGGGAAAGACTAAGGCCGGCTTCCCGCCGCTTCTCGTCACATAGGCCTACAGTTTCCAATCCTCAATTTACATTTTTGTTTATGGTTCTCACCTGAACACTTTACGGTATATTGTCACTCATTTCTTATAAACACATATATTAATCCTAACTTATACACTAAGGTCAGGTCTTGGTTTGCTAGTGCTTGGTTAAATGCCTGGGATTTTAATATCAACGGGCATCTGAGGCGGGTACATGACGCGCCTTGAAACAAAAGCCGAATGATCATGGCGGGGGTGTATCAACTTCACTTAAAAACTGTAATGAGGGATCCTCCTCTCACACAGTGCACTATTTGAACACAGACCTCAGATTCTCTGATCACTGTACCTGTCGTGGGTATACGTCACGTGAGGCTACGAGGTGTATTAAATTCATACCGACGCATACACGATATTTCCTTTCCAGTATAGTTTCTATATCACTGTCAACACCTCACATAGTTCTGATACATTTATCCCTTTTTCCCGATCATTGTTCTCATGTATTTTCATATGATATCTGTTGGAGTTAGGTTCGCTACACGCTCACAGACGTAAATAGTAGGACCTTCAAACCCTGCTCCACACTTAGTCTTACAGTACCCTAGTCCGGCTCAACTGGACTTTAACATTCATCTTATGCCTACCCTGAGTGATCCTTAATGCTATGAATACATACACTTGATAGGATATAATTATACCTGGGTACCATACCACACATGGTCTAGGAACCTTGAGTAGGGGAGTTGTCCTTTCTCAATGTTTCCCGTTTTCTGGGGTTCTACAAGCGCTGTGCATTTGAATGTTATGTAGCGTAATATGAATTAGATGGGATTTTTAGGGATGACAATGATGTGCGCAGTACAACGGGTGGTCCCCATTAGAGGTTCACGGCGCCATAAGCTCATTCAACAGGCTTTGTGTGAAATATAACAGAGTCTAGGACTGCTTTTAGTGTCCTGGTGGTCAAGAGGTATCGTTTCCCGGTCACAATTATAAGATCGTGGGTTCAAATCCTGGTTGGGGTGAGGTGTTGATTATATGTAGAAGTCCGCGTGCTTTATTAATAATGAAATATATATGGTTCCTCGTGTTGAAGGATTTAAACGCTGTTTAATCACCTAAGCGGCAACTGGTGGTCCCACTAGAGGTTCACTGCGCCATAAGCTCGTTGAACAGGCTTTGTGTGAAATATAACAGAGTCTAGGACTGCTTTTAGTGTCCTGGTGGTCCACAGGTAGCGTTTCCTGGTCACAATTATAAGATTTTTGGTTTGAATCCAGGTGGGGTGAGGTGTTGATTATATGTCGAAGTCCGCATGCATTATTGGGCTAATGAAATATATATGGATCCTCGTGTTTCGAAGCCGGATTTGGTAAAACGTTGCTCTGATCACATAAGCGGCACGGGTGGTCCCCATTACAGGTTCACACAGTCATAAGCTCGTTGAACAGCCTTTGTGTGAAATATAGCAGAGTCAAGAACTGCTTTTATTGTCCTGGTAGCCAAGAGGCAGTCTTCCCCGGTCACAATTATTAGATCGTGGGTTCGAATCCTGGTGGGGTGAGGTGTTGATTATATGTAGAAATGTGCGTGCTCTATTGGGCTAATGAAATAGATATGGATCATCGTGTTTCGAAGCCGAATTTAGTAAAACGTTACTCTGAACACCTAAGCAGCACTGGTGGTCCTCATTAGAGGTTCACGGCGCCATAAGCTCGTTGAACAGGCTTTGTGTGAAATATAACAGAGTCTAGGACTGCTTTTAGTGTCCTGGTGGTCAACAGGTAGCATTCCCTGGTCACAATTATAAGATTTTTGGTTTGAATCCTGGTGGGGTGAGGTGTTGATTTTATGTAGAAGTCCGCGTGCTTTATTGGGCTAAAGAAATATATTTGGATCCTCGTGTTTCGTAGCCGGATTTGGAAAAACGTTTCTCTGGTCACCAAGCGGCACGTGTGGTACCCATTAGAGGTTCACGGCGCCATAAGCTCGTTGAACAGGCTTTGTGTGAAATATAACAGAGTCTAGGACTGCTTTTAGTGTCCTGGTGGTCCACAGGTAGCATTCCCTAGTCTCAATTATAAGATTTTGGGAATGAATCCTGGTGGGGTGAGGTGTTGAATTTATGTAGAAGTCCGCGTGCTTTATTGGGCTTATAAAATATATATGGATCCTCGAGTTTCCAAGCTGGATTTGGTAAAACGTTGCTCTGATCACGTAAGCGGCACGGGTGGTCCTCTATAGTGGTTCACGGCACCATAAGCTCGTTGAACAGCCTTTGTCTGAAATATAACAGAGTTTACGACTGCTTTTAGTGTCCTGGTGGTCCACAGGTAGCATTCCCTGGTCACAATTATAAGAATTTTGGTTTGAATCCAGGTGGGGTGAGGTGTTGATTATATGTCGAAGTCCGCGTGCATTATTGGGCTAATGAAATATATATGGATCCTCGTGTTTCGAAGCCGGATTTGGTAAAACGTTACTCTGATCACATAAGCGGCACGGGTGGTCCCCATTACAGGTTCACACAGTCATAAGCTCGTTGAACAGCCTTTGTGTGAAATATAGCAGAGTCAAGAACTGCTTTTATTGTCCTGGTAGCCAAGAGGCAGTCTTCCCCGGTCACAATTATAAGATCGTGGGTTCGAATCCTGGTGGGGTGAGGTGTTGATTATATGTAGAAATGTGCGTGCTCTATTGGGCTAATGAAATAGATATGGATCATCGTGTTTCGAAGCCGAATTTAGTAAAACGTTACTCTGAACACCTAAGCAGCACTGGTGGTCCTCATTAAAGGTTCACGGCGCCATAAGCTCGTTGAACAGGCTTTGTGTGAAATATAACAGAGTCTAGGACTGCTTTTAGTGTCCTGGTGGTCAACAGGTAGCATTCCCTGGTCACAATTATAAGATTTTTGGTTTGAATCCTGGATTTTATGTAGCAAGGAAATCCGATAACATTGGGGCTAAAATATATTTGGATCCTCGTGTTTCGTAACGGATTTGGAAAACGTTCTCTGATACCAAGCGGCGCGATGTGGTACCGGTAGGGTTCGGCATACATAAGCTCGTTGAACAGGCTTTGTGTGAAATATAACAGAGTCTAGGACTGCTTTTAGTGTCCTGGTGGTCCATAGGTAGCATTCCCTAGTCTCAATTATAAGATTTTGGGATTGAATCCTGGTGGGGTGAGGTGTTGAATTTATGTAGAAGTCCGCGTGCTTTATTGGGCTTATAAAATATATATGGATCCTCGAGTTTCCAAGCTGGATTTGGTAAAACGTTGCTCTGATCACGTAAGCGGCACGGGTGGTCCTCTATAGTGGTTCACGGCGCCATAAGCTCGTTGAACAGCCTATGTCTGAAATATAACAGAGTTTAGGACTGCTTTTAGTGTCCTGGTGGTCCACAGGTAGCATTCCCTGGTCACAATTATAAGATTTTGGGTTTGAATCTGGTGGGGTGAGTGTGATTTTATATGAAAGTCGCGTGCTTTATTGGGCTAAAAAGCATATATGGATCCTCGTGTTTCTGGCAGATTTAGTGAAACGTTACTCTGATCACCTAAGCGGCACTGATGAATTTGCTTGCAGGAGTTCACGCACCCGTAAAAGCTCATTCAGGCCAGGCTTTGTGTGAAGCCATAACTGGAAGTCTAGGACTGCTTTTATTGTCCTGGTGGCCCAGAGGTAGCGTTCCCCGGTCACAATTATAAGATCGTGGGTTCACATCCTGGTGGGGTGAGGTGTTGATTATATGTAGAAGTCTGCGTGCTTTATTGGGCTAATGAAATATATTTGGATCCACGTGTTTCGAACCCGGATTTGGTAAAACGTTGCTCTGATCACCTAAGCGGCACGGGTGGTCCCCATTAGAGGTTCATGGCGCCATCAGGTCGTTGAACAGGCTTTGGGTGAAATATAGTAGAGTCTAGGACTGCTTTTATTGTCGTGGTGGCCCAGAGGTAGCATACCCCGGTCACATTTATAAGATCGTGGGTTTGAATCCTGGTGGGGTGAGGTGTTGATTATATTTAGAAGTCCGTGTGCTGTATTGGGCTAATGAAATAGATATGGATCCTCGTGTTTCGAAGCCGGATTTAGTAAAACGTTACTCTGAACATCTAAACGGCACTGGTGGTCCTCATTAGAGTTTCACGGCGCCATAAGCTCATTGAAGAGGCTTTGTGTGAAATATAACAGAGTCTAGGACTGCTTTTAGTGTCCTGGTGGTCCACAGGTAGCATTCCCTGGTCACAATTATAAGATTTTGTGTTTGAATCCTGGTGAAATTTGAGGTGTTCATTGTATGTAGAAGTCCGCGTGCTTTATTGGGCACAAAGCCTATGTGGATCTATATTGATTTCATGGCGGTTGGTAAAACGGTTACTCTGAATCTTTCATGACTTGGTGGTCCTTTAGGGTTGCGGCCATAAGCTCATTAGACAGGCTTTGTGTGAAATATAACAGGAGTCTGGGACTGCTTTAGTGTCTGGTGGCCCGGTGGTGCAGTCACAATTATAGATCGTGGGTTCAAGATCCTGGTGGTGGGTGTTGATTATATGTTGAAATGTGTGTGCTGTATTAGGCTAATGAAATAGATATGGATCCTCGTGTTTCGAAGCCGGATTTAGTAAAACGTTACTCTGAACACCTAAGCGGCACTGGTGGTCCTCATTAGGGGTTCACGGTGCCATAAGCTCGTTGAACAGGCTTTGTGTGAAATATAACAGAGACTAGGACTGCTTTTAGTGTCCTGGTGGACCACAGGTAGCGTTCCCTGGTCACAATTATAAGATTTTTGTTTTGAATCCTGGTGGGGTGAGGTGTTGATTATATGTAGAAGTCCGCTTGCTTTATTGGGCTAATTAAATATATATGGATCCTCGTGTTTCGAAGCCGGATTTGGTAAAACGTTGCTCTGATCACCTAAGCATCAGGGGTAGTCCCCATTAGAGGTTCACGGCGCCATAACGTCGTTCAACAGGCTTTGTGTGAAATATCACAGCGTTTACGACTGCTTTTAGTGTCCTGGTGGCCCAGAGGCAGCGTTCCTCGGCCACAATTATAAGATCGTGGGTACGAATCCTGGCAGGGTGAGGTGTTAATTATATGTAGAAATCTAAGTGCTTTATTAGGCTAATGAAAAATATATCGATCCCCGTGTTTCGAAGCCGAATTTGGTAAAACGTTGCTCTGATCACCTAAGCGGCACGGGTGGTCCCCATTAGAGGTTCACGGCGCCATAAGCTCATTCAACAGGCTTTGTGTGAAATATAACAG
>NW_024729588.1:0-15195 GCF_018991925.1 Homarus americanus | reverse complement strand
TTGTTATACCCAACCAGAGGACTTTGTTATACTCGACCAGGGGACTTTGTTATACGCGATCAGGGGACTTTTTTATACTACACCAGAGGACTTTGTTATACTCGTTCAGGGGATATGTTATATTCGATCAGTGGACTTTGTTATACTCGATTAGGGGCCTTTGTTATACTCGATCAGGGGACTTTGTTATACTCAATCAGGGGACTTTGTTATACTCGATTCGGGGCCTTTGTTATACTCGATGAGGGGGTTTGTTATACTCGACCAGAGGACTTTGTTATACTCGATCAGGGAACTTTGTTATACTCAACCAGGGAACTTTTTTAAAATTAATCAGGGGACTTTGTCATACTCAATCAGGGGAATTTTGTTATACTCGATCAGGGGATATGTTATACTCGATCAGGGGACTTTGTTATACTCAACCAGAGGACTTTGTTATACTCGATCAGGAGACTTTGTTATATAAATGTGGGCCTTTGTTATACTTTCATGGAGGATTTTTTGTAATACTTGATTAGGGGACTTTGCTATACTCGATCAGGGAATTTTGTTATACTCGATCGGAGGACTTTGTTATACTCGTCCAGGGCCTTTGGTACATACTCGATAAAAGAAAACTTTACTCTGACAGGGGACTTTTGGTAGTCTCGATCAAGGGACTTTTATTTATACTGGTCAAGGACTTTTGGTATATGACCAGGGGACTTTTATTTATACTCGATCAGAATTTGTTATACTCGACCAGGGGACTTTGTTATACTCGATGAGGGAACTTTGTTATACTCAACCAGGGGACTTTTTTAAAATTAATCAGGGGACTTTGTCATACTCGATCAGGGGAATTTTGTTATACTCGATCAGGGGATATGTTATACTCGATCAGGGGACTTTGTTATACTCAACCAGAGGACTTTGTTATACTCGATCAGGAGACATTGTTATACTCAATCATGGGCCTTTGTTATACTCGCGGAGGGGATTTTGCTATACTTGATTAGGGGACTTTGCTATACTCGATCAGGGGAATTTTGTTATACTCGATCGGAGGACTTTGTTATACTCGTCCAGGGGCCTTTGTTATACTCGATAAGAAAACTTTGTTATACTCGACCAGGGGACTTTGTTATACTCGACCAAGGGACTTTTGTTATACTCGATCAGGGGACTTTGTTATACTTGACCAGGGGACTTTTGTTATACTCGATCAGGGGAATTTGTTATACTCGACCAGGGGACTTTGTTATACTCGATGAGGGAACTTTGTTATACTCAACCAGGGGACTTTTTTAAAATTAATCAGGGGACTTTGTCATACTCAATCAGGGGAATTTTGTTATACTCGATCAGGGGATATGTTATACTCGATCAGGGGACTTTGTTATACTCAACCAGAGGACTTTGTTATACTCGATCAGGAGACTTTGTTATACTCAATCATGGGCCTTTGTTATACTCGCGGAGGGGATTTTGCAATACTTGATTAGGGGACTTTGCTATACTCGATCAGGGGAATTTTGTTATACTCGATCGGAGGACTTTGTTATACTCGTCCAGGGGCCTTTGTTATACTCGATAAGAAAACTTTGTTATACTCGACCAGGGGACTTTGTTATACTCGATCAAGGGACTTTTGTTATACTCGATCAGGGGACTTTGTTATACTCGACCAGGGGACTTTTGTTATACTCGATTAGGGGAATTTGTTATACTCGATCAGGGGACTTTGTTATACTCGATAAGTGGACTTTGTTATACTCGATAAGAGGAATTTGTTATACTCGATCAGGGGACTTTGTCTTACTCGATCAGGGCCCTTTGGTATACTCGACCAAGGGACTTTGATATAATCGATCATCGGACTTTGTTATGTTCGATATGCGGACTTTGTTATACTGGGCCAGGGGACTTTTTTATACCCGATCAGGGGACTTTGTTATACTCGGTCAGGGGACTTTTGTTATACTCGATCTGGGGACTTTGTTATACTCAATAAGGGGCCTTTGGTATACTCGATCAGGGGACTTTGTTATACTCGTCCAGGGGACTTTGTTATACGCGATTAGGGGACTTTTTTATACTCGACCAGAGGACTTTGTTATACTCGACCAGGGTACTTTGTTATACGCGATAAGGCGGCTTAGTTATACTCGATCAGGTGACTTTGTTATACTCGATGAAGGGCCATTGTTATACTCGATGAGGGGCCTTTGTTATACTAGAGCAGGGGACTTTGTTATACTCGATTAGGGGCCTTTTTTGGACTCGATCAGGGGCCTTTGTTATACTCGATCAGGGGACTTTGTTATACCCGATCAGGGGACTTTCTTATACTCGAGCAGGGGGCTTTGTTATACTCGATGAGGGGACTTTGTTATACTCGATGAGGAGGCTTTGTTATACTCGATCAGGGGACTTTGCTATACTCGACCAGGGGACTTTGTTATACTCGATCAGGGGACTTTGTTATACTCGACCAGGGGACTTTTATTATACTTGACCAATGGACTTTGTTATACAAGATGAGAGGCCTTTGTTATACTCGATCTGGGGACTTTGTTATACTCGAGAAGGGGACTTTGTTATACTCGATCACGGGACATTTTTATACCCGACCAGAGGACTTTGTTACACCCGATCAGAGGACTTTGTTATACTCGACCAGGGGGTCTTTTTTATACTTGATCAATGGCCTATTTATACTCAATAAGGGGCCTTTGGTATACTCGATCAGGGGACTTTGTTATACGCGATAAGGGGACTTTTTTATACTCGACCAGAAGACTTTGTTAAACTCTATCAGGTTATATGTTATACTCGATCAGTGGACTTCGTTATACTCGATTAGGGGCCTTTGTTATACTCGATGAGGGGGCTTTGTTATACTCGACCAGGGGACTTTGTTATACTCGATCAAGGAACTTTGTTATTCTCAACCAGGGGACTTTTTAAAAATTAATCAGGGGACTTTGTCATACACGATCAGGGGAATTTTGTTATACTCGATCAGGGGATATGATATACTCGATCAGGGGACTTTGTTATACTCAACCAGAGGACTTTGTTATACTCGATCAGGGGACTTTGTTATACTCATTCAGGGGACTTTGTTATACTCGATTGGGGGCCTTTGTTATACTCGATGAGGGGGCTTTGTTATACTCGACCAGGGGACTTTGTTATACTCGATAAGGAAACTTTGTTATACTCAACCAGGGGACTTTTTTTAAATTAATCAGGGGACTTTGTCCTACTCGATCTGGGGAATTTTGTTATACTCGATCAGGGGATATGTTATACTTGATCAGGGGACTTTGTTATACTCAACCAGAGGACTTTGTTATACTCGATTAGGGGACTTTGTTATACTCGACCAGGGGACTTTCTTATACTCGATCAGGGGATATGTTATACTCGATGAGGGGATTTTGCTATACTTGATTAGGGGACTTTGTTTTACTCGATCAGGGGAATTTTGTTATACTCGATCAGAGGACTTTTTTATACTCGATCAGGGAACTTTGTTATACTCGATAAGGGGACTTTGTTAAACTCGATAAGAGGAATTTGTTATACTCGATCAGGGGACTTTGTCTTACTCGATCAGGGCACTTTGCTATACTCCACCAGGGGACTTTGATATAATCGATCATGAGACTTTGTTATGCTCGATATGGGACTTTGTTATACTGGGCCAGGGGACTATCTTATGCCCGATCAGGGGACTTTGTTATTCTCGATCAGGGGACTTTTGTTATACTCGATCAGGGGACTTTGCTATACTCGACCAGGGGCCTTTGTTATACTCGATCAGGGGACTTTGTTATACTCGATAAGGGGACTTTGTTATACTCGATAAGAGGAATTTGTTATACTCGATCAGGGGACTTTGTCTTACTCGATGAGGGCCCCTTGCTTTACTCGACCAGGGGAATTTGATATAATCGATCATGGGACTTTGTTATGCTCGATATGGGGACTTTATTATACTGGGCCAGGGGACTTTTTTATACCCGATCAGGGGACTTTGTTATACTCGATGAGGGGACTTTTGCTATACTCAACCACGGGACTTTGATAAAATCGATCATGGGATTTGTTATGGTCGATATGGGGACTTTGTTATACTGGGCCAGGGGACTTTTTTATACTCGATCAGGGGACTTTGTTATACTAGTATCATGGGACTTTGTTATTCTCTACCAGGGGACTTTGTTATACTCGGTCAGGGACTTTGTTATAATCGATCAGGGGACTTTGTTATTCTCGATCTGGGGACTTTGTTATACTGGACCAGGGGACTTTGTTATACTCGATAAGGGGACTTTGTTATACTTGATCAGGGAGCTTTGTTATACTCGATCCTGGGACTTTGTTATACTCGATCAGGGGACTTTGTAATACTCGATAAGGGGAATTGTTATACTCGATAAGGGGACTTTGTTAGACTCGAACAGGGGACTTTGTTATACTCGACCAGGGGACTTTGTTATACTCGATTAGGCAGCTTCGTTATACTCGATCAGGTAACTGTTATACTCGATGAGGGCGCTTTATTGCTCTCGGTGAGGCGCTGTTATACTGATCAGAAATTTGTTGCTGATCAGGACTTTCTTATACTCGAGCAGGGGGCTTTGTTATACTCGATGAGGACTTTGTTATACTCGATAGGGGACATTGTTATACTCGATAAAGAGGTGTTTATACTCGATCAGGGGACTGTACCACTCGATCAGGGCCCTTTGCTATACTTTCGACCAGGGACTTTGATATAATCATGGGACTTTGTTATGCTCTGATATGGGGACTTTGTTATTGCTGGAGCGGGGGACTTTTTTATATGAATCAAGCTGTTATACTAGTATCATAGGACTTTGTTATTCTCGACCAGGGGACTGTTATACTCGGTCAGGGACTTTGTTATAATCGATCAGGGGACTTTGTTATGCTCGATCTGGGGACTTTGTTATACTGGGCCACGAGACTTTGTTATACTCGATCAGGGGATATGTTATACTCGATCAGGGGACTTTGTTATACTGGACCAGGGGACTTTGTTATACTCGATAAGGGGACTTTGTTATACTCGATCAGGGGGCTTTGTTATACTCGATCAGGGGACTTTGTTATACTCGATCATCGGACTTTGTAATACTCGTTAAGGGGAATTGTTATACTCGATAAGGGGACTTTGTTAGACTCGAACAGGGGACTTTGTTATACTCGACCAGGGGACTTTGTTATACTCGATTAGGCGGCTTCGTTATACTCTATCAGATCACTTTGTTATACTCGGTGAGGGGCCTTTCTTATACTCGATGAGGGGCCTTTGTTATACTAGATCTGGGGACTTTGTTATATTCGAGAAGGGGACTTTGTTATACTCGATGAGGGGACTTTGTTATACCCGACCAGAGGACTTTGTTATTCCCGATCTGAGGACTTTGTTATACTCGACGAGGGGACTTTTTTATACTTGATCAATGGACTTTCTTATACTCAATGAGGGGCCTTTGGTATACTCGATCAGGGGACTTTGTTATACTCGACCAGGGGACTTTGTTATACGCGATCAGGGGACTTTTTTATACTACACCAGAGGAGTTTGTTATACTCGATCAGGGGATATGTTATATTCGATCAGTGGACTTTGTTATACTCGATTAGGGGCCTTTCTTATACTCGATCAGGGGACTTTGTTATACTCAATCAGGGGACTTTGTTATACTCGATTAGGGGCCTTTGTTATACTCGATGAGGGGGTTTGTTATACTCGACCAGGGGACTTTGTTATACTCGATTAGGCGGTTTCGTTATACTCTATCAGATCACTTTGTTATACTCGGTGAGGGGCCTTTCTTATACTCGATGAGGGGCCTTTGTTATACTAGATCTGGGGACTTTGTTATATTCGAGAAGGGGACTTTGTTATACTCGATGAGGGGACTTTGTTATACCCGACCAGAGGACTTTGTTATTCCCGATCTGAGGACTTTGTTACACTCGACGAGGGGACTTTTTTATACTTGATCAATGGACTTTCTTATACTCAATGAGGGGCCTTTGGTATACTCGATCAGGGGACTTTGTTATACTCGACCAGGGGACTTTGTTATACGCGATCAGGGGACTTTTTTATACTACACCAGAGGAGTTTGTTATACTCGATCAGGGGATATGTTATATTCGATCAGTGGACTTTGTTATACTCGATTAGGGGCCTTTGTTATACTCGATGAGGGGGCTTTGTTATACTCGACCAGGGGACTTTGTTATACTCGATCAGGGAACTTTGTTATACTCAACCAGGGGACTTTTTTAAAATTAATCAGGGGACTTTGTCATACTCGATCAGGGGAATTTTGTTATACTCGATCAGGGGATATGTTATACTCGATCAGGGGACTTTGTTATACTCAACCAGAGGACTTTGTTATACTCGATCAGGGGACTTTGTTATACTCAATCATAGGACTTTGTTATACTCGATGAGGGGCTTTGGTTATCCTCGATGAGGGGACTTTGTTATACTCGACTAGGGGACTTTGTTATACTCGATCAGGGAACTTTGTTATACTCAACCAGGGGACTTTTAAATTAATCAGGGACTTTGTCATACCGATCAGGGAATTTTGTTATACTCGATCAGGATATGTTATACCTCGATCAGGGACTTTGTTATATCAACCAGAGGACTTTGTTATACTCGATCAGGGGACTTTGTTACTCAATCATGATTTGTTATACCATGAGGATTTTTGCTATACTGATTAGGGACTTTGTTAAGACCTGGGGGAATTTTGTTATACGCGACTGCAGGACTTTGTTATACCTCTTTAATCAGGGCCTTGTTATACCGATATAAGAAAACTTTGTTATACTCGACCAGGGGACTTTGTTATACTCGATCAAGGGACTTTTGTTATACTCGATCAGGGGACTTTGTTATACTCGACCAGGGGACTTTTGTTATACTCGATCAGGGGACTTTGTTATACTCGATCAGTGGACTTTGTTATACTCGATAAGTGAACTTTGTTATACTCGATAAGAGGAATTTGTTATACTCGATCAGGGGACTTTGTCTTACTCGATCAGGGCCCTTTGCTGTACTCGACCAGGGGACTTTGATATAATCGATCATTGGGCTTTGTTATGTTCGATATGCGGACTTTGTTATACTGGGCCAGGGGACTTTTTTATACCCGATCAGGGGACTTTGGTATACTCGATCAGGGGACTTTGTTATACTCGTCCAGGGGACTTTGTTATACGCGATTAGTGGACTTTTTTATACTCGACCAGAGGACTTTGTTATACTCGACCAGGGTACTTTGTTATACGCGATAAGGCGGCTTAGTTATACTCGATCAGGTGACTTTGTTATACTCGATGAGGGGCCTTTGTTATACTCGATGAGGGGCCTTTGTTATACTAGAGCAGGGGACTTTGTTATACTCGATTAGGGGCCTTTTTTGGACTCGATCAGGGGCCTTTGTTATAATCGATCAGGGACTTGTTATACCCGGGATCAGGGGACTTTTCTTATACTCGAGCAGGGGCTTTGTGGTTATACTCGATGAGGGACTTTGTTATACCTTGATGAGAGGCTTTGTTATACTCGATCAGGGGACTTTGCTATACTCGACCAGGGGACTTTGTTATACTCGATCAGGGGAATTTTTTATACTCGACCAGGGGACTTTTTTATACTTGACCAATGGACTTTGTTATACAAGATGAGAGGCCTTTGTTATACTCGATCTGGGGACTTTGTTATACTCGAGAAGGGGACTTTGTTATACTCGATCAGGGGACATTTTTATACACGACCAGAGGACTTTGTTACACCCGATCAGAGGACTTTGTTATACTCGACCAGGGGACTTTTTTATACTTGATCAATGGCCTATTTATACTCAATAAGGGGCCTTTGGTATACTCGATCAGGGGACTTTGTTATACGCGATAAGGGGACTTTTTTATACTCGACCAGAAGACTTTGTTATACTCTATCAGGTTATATGTTATACTCGATCAGTGGACTTCGTTATACTCGATTAGGGGCCTTTGTTATACTCGATGAGGGGGCTTTGTTATACTCGACCAGGGGACTTTGTTATACTCGATAAGGGAACTTTGTTATACTTAACCAGGGGACTTTTTTTAAATTAATCAGGGGACTTTGTCATACTCGATCTGGGGAATTTTGTTATACTCGATCAGGGGACTTTCTTATACTCGAGCAGTGTGCTTTGTTACACTCGATCAGGGGACTTTGTTATACTCGATCAGGAGGCATTGTTATACTCGATCAGGGGACTTTTCTATATTCGACCAGGGGACTTTGTTATACTCGATCAGGGGACTTTGTTATACTCGACCAGGGGACTTTTATATACTTGACCAATGGGCTTTGTTAAACTCGATGAGGGGCCCTTGTTATACTTGACCAGGGGCCTTTGTTATACCTGACCAGGGGACTTTGTTGTAATCGATGAGTGGACTTTGTCCTACTCGATCAGGGCCCTTTGTTATACTCGACCAGGGGACTTTGTTGTAATCGATCAGGGGACTTTGTTATGCTCGATCTTGGGACTTTGTTATACTGGGCCAGGACACTTTGTTATACTCGGTCACCGGACTTTGTTATACTCGATAAGGGGACTTTGTTATACTCGATAAGGGGAATTTGTTATACTCGATGAGGAGGCTTTGTTATACTCGATCAGGGCACTTTGCTATTCTCGACCAGGAGATTTTGTTATACTCGAACAGGGGACTTTGTTATACTCGACCATGGGACTATTTTATACTTGACCAATGGACTTTGTTGTACTCGATGAGGGGCCTTTGTTATACTCGATCAGGGGACTTTTTTATACTCGACCAGAGTACTTTGTTATACTCGATCAGGGGATATGTTATACTCGATCAGGGGACTTTGTTATACTCAACCAGAGGACTTTGTTATACTTGATCAGGGGACTTTGTTATACTCAATCAGGGGACTTTGTTTTGCTCGATTAGGGGCCTTTGTTATACTCGATGAGCGGGCTTTCTTATACTCGACCAGGGGACTTTGTTATACTCGATCAGGGAACTTTGTTATACTCGACCAGGGGACTTTTTTATAATTAATCAGGGGACTTTGTCATACTCGATCAGTGGACTTTCCGATATTTGACGAATGGACTTTCCTATATTTGACCAATGGACTTTGCTATACTCAATGAGGGGCTTTTGTTATACTCGATGAGGGGCCTTTGTTATACTCGATCAGGGGACTTTGTTATATGCGAGCAGGGGACTTTGTTATACTCGGTCAGGGGACTTTGTTATAATCGATCAGGGGATGTGTTATACTTGATCAGGGGACTTTGTGCACCAGGAGACTTTGTTATACTCGATCAGGGGACTTTGTTATACTCGATCAGGGGAATTTTTTATTCTCGTCCAGGGGGCTTTGTTATACTCGATCAGGGGACTTTGTTATACTCGATCAGGGGAATTTGTCTTACTCGATTAGGGCCCTTTGCTATACTCGACCAGGGGACTTTGTTATAATCGATTAGGGGACTTTGTTATGCTCGTTCAGCGAACTGTGTTATAATGGACCATGGGACTTTTTTATTCTCGTCCAGGGGGCTTTGTTATACTCGATCAGGGGACTTTGTTATACTCGATCAGGGGAATTTGTCTTACTCGATCAGGGCCCTTTGCTATACTCGACCAGGGGACATTGTTATAATCGATTAGGGGACTTTGTTATGCTCGTTCAGCGGACTTTGTTATAATGGACCATGATACTTTTTTATTCTCGATCAAGGGACTTTATTATACTCGATCAGGGTACTTTTGTTAAACTCGATCAGGTAACTGTTATACTCGACCAGGGGACTTTGTTATACTCGATAAAGGAACTATGTTATACTCGATAAGGGGAATTTGTTATACTCGATAAGGGGACTTTGTTAGACTCGAACAGGGGACTTTGTTATACTCGACCAGGGGACTTTGTTATACTCGATTAGGCGGCATTGTTATACTCAATCAGGGAACTTTGTTATACTCGATGGGGGGCCTTTGTTATACTCGATGAGTGGCCGTTGTTATACTAGATGAGGGACTTTGTTATACTCGATTAGGCGGCTTTGTTATAGTCAATCACGGACCTTTGTTATACTCAATCAGGGGACTTTGTTATACTCGACCAGGGGACTTTTTTATACTTGATCAATGGACTTTGTTATACTCGATTAGGGGCGTTTGTTATACTCGATGAGGGGGCTTTGTTACACTCGACCAGGGTACTTTGTTATACTCGATCAGGGAGGTTTGTTATACTCAACCAGGGGACTTTTTCAAAATTAATCAGGGGACTTTGTCATACTCGATCAGGTGAATTTTGTTATACTCGATCAGGGGATATGTTATACTCGATCAGGGGACTTTGTTATACTCAATCAGGGGACTTTGTTATACTCGTTTAGGGGCCTTTGTTATACTCGATGAGGGGGTTTGTTATACTCGACCAGGGGACTTTGTTATACTCGATTTGGGAACTTTGTTATACTCAACCACGTAACTTTTTTAAAATTAATCAGGGGACTTTGTCATACTCGATCAGGGGAATTTGTTCTACTCAATCAGGGGACTTTGTTATACTCGATTAGGGTCCTTTGTTATACTCGATGAGGGGGTTTGTTATACTCAACCAGGGGACTTTGTTATACTAGATCTGGGAACTTTGTTATACTCAACCAGGTAACTTTTTTTAAATTAATCAGGGGACTTTGTCATACTCGATCAGGGGAATTTGTTATACTCAATCAGGGGACTTTGTTATACTCGATTAGGGGCCTTTGATATACTCGATGAGGGTGTTTGTTATACTCGACCAGGGGACTTTGTTATACTCGATCTGGGAACTTTGTTATACTCAACCAGGTAACTTTTTTAAAATTAATCAGGGGACTTTGTCATACTCGATCAGGGGAATTTTGTTATGCTCGATCAGGGGATATGTTACACTCGATCAGGGTACTTTGTTATACTCAACCAGAGGACTTTGTTATACCCGATCAGGGGACTTTGTTATACTCAATCATGGGACTTTGTTATACTCGATCAGGGGATATGTTTTCCTCGATCAGGGGACTTTGTTATACTCAACCAGAGGACTTTGTTATACTCGATCAGGGGACTTTGTTATACTCAATCATGGGACTTTGTTATACTCGATCAGGGGATATGTTATACTCGATCAGGGGGCTTTGTTAATCTCAACCAGAGGACTTTGTTATACTCGATCCGGGGACTTTGTTATACTCAATCATGGGACTTTGTTATACTCGATGAGGGGCTTTGGTTATCCTCGACCAGGGGACTTTGATATAATCGATCATGGGACTTTGTTATGCTCGATATGCGGTCTTTGTTATACTGGGCCAAGGGACTTTTTTATACCCGATCAGGGGACTTTGTTATACTCGATCAGGGGACTTTGTTATACTCAATTATGGGACTTTGTTATACTCGATGAGGGGCTTTGGTTATCCTCGACCAGGGGACTTTGATATAATCGATCATGGGACTTTGTTATTCTCGATATGCGGACTTTGTTATACTGGGCCAAGGGACTTTTTTATACCCGATCAGGGGACTTGGTTATACTCGATCAGGGGACTTTTGTTATACTCGATAAGGGGACTTTGTTTTACTCGAACAGGGGCCTTTGTTATACTCGATCAGAGGACTTTGTTATACTCGATAAGTGGACTTTGTTATACTCGATTAGAGGAATTTGTTATACTCGATCAGGGGACTTTGTCTTACTCGGCCAGGGCCCTTTGCTATACTCGACCAGGGGACTTTGATATAATCGATCATGGGACTTTGTTATGCTCGATATGGGAACCTTGTTATACTGGGCCAGAGGACTTTTTTATACTCGATAAGGGGACTTTGTTATACTAATATCAGGGGACTTTGTATTCTCGACCAGGAGACTTTGTTATACTCGATTAGGCGGCTTAGTTATACTCGATCAGGTGACTTTGTTATACTCGATCAGGGGCCTTTCTTATACTCGATGAGGGGCCTTTGTTATACTAGATCAGGGGACTTTGTTATACTCGATTAGGGGCCTTTTTTGGACTCGATCAGGATCTTTGTTATTCTCGATCAGAGGACTTTGTTATACCCGATCAGGGGACTTTCTTATACTCGATCAGGGGACTTTGCTATACTCGACCAGGGGACTTTGTTATACTCGACCAGGGGTCTTTTTTATACTTGACCAATGAACTTTGTTATACTAGATGAGAGGCCTTTGTTATACTCGATCTGGTGACATTTTTATACCCGACCAGAGGACTTTGTTATACCCGATCAGATTACTTTGTTATACTCGACCAGGGGACTTTTTTATACTTGATCAATGGACTTTGTTATACTCAATAAGGGGCCTTTGGTATACTCGATCAGGAGACTTTGTTATACTCGTCCAGGGACTCTTGTTATGCGATTAGGGATATATACTGGATCAGTGGACTTGTTATACCTGACATAGGGGCCTTTGTTATAATTTTGATGAGGAGGCTTTTGTTATGCTCGACCACAGGGACTTTTGTTATATTCGATCATCAGGGGACTTTGTTAATGTCCGGAGTGACTTTTTGTTATACTCGATCAGGGACTTAATACTCAATTAGGGACTTTGTTATACTTGATTAGGGCCTTTGTTATACCTGCTGATCAAGGGAATTTGTTATACTCAATCAGGGGACTTTGTTATACTCGATTAGGGGCCTTTGTTATACTCGATGAGGGGGCTTTGTTATACTCGACCAGGGGACTTTGTTATACTCGATAAGGAAATTTGTTATACTCAACCAGGGGACTTTTTAAAAATTAATCAGGGGACTTTGTCATACACGATCAGGGGAATTTTGTTATACTCGATCAGGGGATATGTTATACTCGATCAGGGGACTTTGTTATACTCAACCAGAGGACTTTGTTATACTCGATCAGGGGACTTTGTTATACTCATTCAGGGGACTTTGTCATACTCGATTGGGGGCCTTTGTTATACTCGATGAGGGGGCTTTGTTATACTCGACCAGGGGACTTTGTTATACTCGATAAGGGAACTTTGTTATACTCAACCAGGGGACTTTTTTAAAATTAATCAGGGGACTTTGTCATACACGATCAGGGGAATTTTGTTATAATCGATCAGGGGATATGTTATACTTGATCAGGGGACTTTGTTATACTCAACCAGAGGACTTTGTTATACTCGATCAGGCGACTTTGTTATACTCGACCAGGGGACTTTCTTATACTCGATCAGAGGACTTTGTTATACTCGACCAGAGGACTTTTTTATTCTCGATCAGGGGATATGTTATACTCGATGAGGGGATTTTGCTATACTCGATCAGAGGACTTTTTTATACTCGATCAGGGGACTTTGTTATACTCGATAAGGGGACTTTGTTATACTCGATAAGGGGACTTTGTTATACTCGATAAGAGGAATTTGTTATACTCGATCAGGGGACTTTGTCTTACTCGATCAGGGCACATTGCTATACTCCACCAGGGGACTTTGATATAATCGATCATGAGACTTTGTTATGCTCGATATGGGGACTTTGTTATACTGGGCCAGGGGACTATCTTATGCCCGATCAGGGGACTTTGTTATTCTCGATCAGGGGACTTTTGTTATACTCGATCAGGGGACTTTGCTATACTCGACCAGGGGCATTTGTTATACTCGATCAGGGGACTTTGTTATACTCGATAAGGGGACTTTGTTATACTCGATAAGAGGAATTTGTTATACTCGATCAGGGGACTTTGTCTTACTCGATGAGGGCCCTTTGCTTTACTCGACCAGGGGAATTTGATATAATCGATCATGGGACTTTGTTATGCTCGATATGGGGACTTTGTTATACTGGGCCAGGGGACTTTTTTATACTCAGATCATCAGGGACCTGTTATACTAGTACTCAGATTCTTGTGGTTATTCTCGACCAGGAATTTTGTTATACCGGTCAGGAACTCTTTGTTATAATCGATCAGGGGACTTTGTTATGCTCGATATGGGGACTTTGTTATACTGGGCCAGGGGACTTTTTTATACCTGATCAGGGGATATATGTTATACTCGATCAGGACTTTGTTATACTGGACCAGGGACTTTGTTAGAATGATAAGGGGACTTGTTATACTCTCGAGATCAGGGGACCTTTTGTTGGCGACTCGTCCAGGGGCTTTGTTATACCTGATCAGGGACTCTTTATATACCTGAGCCAGTATCTTGCTCATACCGATCAGGCCCTTGCCATACTCTCGACCAGGACTTTGTTATGATTGATCAGGGGACTTTGTTATGCTCGATATGGGGAATTTGTTATACTGGGCCAGGGGACTTTTTTATCCTCGATCAGGGGACTTTGTTATACTCGATCAGGGGACTTTTGTTATACTCGAGCAGGGGACTTTGTTATACTCGACCAGGGGCCTTTGTTATACTCGGTCGCCGGACTTTGTTATACTCGATATGGGGTGTTTTTAATACTCGATAAGGGGAATTTGTTATGCTCGAAAAGGGGACTTTGTTAGACTCGTACAGGGGACTTTGTTATACTCGACCAAGGGACTTTGTTATACTCGATTAGGCGGCTTAGTTATACTCGATCAGGTGACTTTGTTATACTCGATGAGGGGCCTTTCTTATACTCGATGAGGGGCCTTTGTTATACTGGATCAGGGGACTTTGTTATACTCGTTTCAGGGGTCTTTGTTATACTCGTCCAGTGGGCTTTGTTATACTAGGATCAGGGGACTTTGTTATCCTCGATCAGGGGACTTTTGTTATACTCGATCACGGGACTTTGTTATAATCGATCAGGGGACTTTGTTATGCTCGATCTGGGGACTTTGTTATACTGCGCCAGGAGATGTTGTTATAATCGATGATGGGATATGTTATACTCGATCAGGGTCTTTCTTATATTGGACCAGGGGACTTTGTTATACTCGATCAGTGGATGTGTTATACTCGATCAGAGGACTTTGCTATAATCGACCTGGGGCCTTTGTTATACTCGATCAGGGGACTTTGTTATACTCGATAAGGGGACTTTGTTATACTCGATATGAGGAATTTGTTAT
>NW_024729587.1:0-7893 GCF_018991925.1 Homarus americanus | reverse complement strand
GCACTGAAGGGGTGCCTGGCCTTCACACCCCGGGTCATGGTGCTGAAGGGGTGTCCGGCCCTCACACCCCGGGCCATGGTGCTGGATTGGTGCCCGGCCATCACACCCCGTTTCATGGCACTGAAAGGGAGCCCGGCCCTCACTCCCCGATTCGTGACACTGAAGGGGTGCCCGGCCCTCACAGCCCGGGTCATGGCACTGAAGGGGTGCCCGGCCCTCACACCCCGGGTCACGTCACTGAAGGGGTGCCCAGCTTTCACAATCCACGTCATGGCGCTGAAGGGGTGCCTGGCCCTCACACCCCGGGTCATGGTGCTGAAGGGGTCCCCAGCCCTTACAACCCAGTTCATGTAAAAGGGTGCCCGGCCCTCACACCCCAGGTCATGTCACTGAAGGGGTCCCCGGCCCTTACAACCCAGTTCATGTAAAAGGGTGCCCGGCCATCACACCCCGTTTCATGGCACTGAAAGGGTGCCCGGTCCTCACTCCCCAATTCGTGACACTGAAGGAGTGCCCGGCCCTCACAGCCCGGGTCATGGCACTGAAGGGGTGCCCGGCCCTCACACCCAGGGTCACGTCACTGAAGGGGTGCCCAGCGTTCACAATCCACGTCATGGCACTGAAGGGGTGCCTGGCCCTCACACCCCGGGTCATGGTGCTGAAGGGGTCCGCGGCCCTTACAACCCAGTTCATGTAAAAGGGTGCCCGGCCCTTACACCCCGGGTCATGTGAAAGGGTGCATGGCCCTCACACCCCGGTTCATAACACTGTAGGGGTGCCCTGCCCCCACACCCCGTTTCATGACACTGATGGGGTGCCCGGCCCTCACACCCCAGGCCATGGGGCTGGAGGGGTTCCCGGCCCTCACACCCGGGTCATGTCACTGAAAGGGTGCCCGGCCCTCACACCCCGGGCCATGGTGCTGGAGGGGTGCCCGGCCCTCACATACCGGGTCATGGAGATGAAGGGGTGCCCAGCCCTCCTGGCTCCAGGTCCTGTCACTGAAGGGTGCCGGTCCTCACACGCATGGTCATGTCACTGAAGGTGCCCAGCCCTCACACCCAGGTCATGGCACTGAAGAGGCCCAGCCCCACACACACCCCAGGTCATGGTGCTGAAGGGGTGCCCGGCCCTCAAACCCCGGGCCATGGTGCTGGATTGGTGCCCGGCCATCACACCCCGTTTCATGACACTGAAAGGGTGCCCGGCCCTCACTCCCCGATTCGTGACACTGAAGGGGTGCCCGGCCCTCACAGCCCGGGTCATGGCACTGAAGGGGTGCCCAGCTTTCACAATCCACGTCATGGCACTGAAGGGTTGCCTGGCCCTCACACCCCGGGTCATGGTGCTGAAGGGGTCCCCGGCCCTTACAACCCAGGTCATGTAAAAGGGTGCCCGGCCCTCACACCCCGGGTCATGTCACTGAAGGGGTGCACGGCCATGACACCCGGGGTCATGGACCTAAAGGGGTTCCCGGCCCTCACACCCGGGGTCATGGTGCTGATGGGGTGCCCGGGCCTCACACCCCGATTCTTGGCACTGAAATCGAGCCCGGCCCTAACACCCTGGGTCATGGTGCTGAAGGTGTGCCCAGCCCTCACACCCGGAATCATTTCACTGAAGGGGTGCCCGACCCTCACACCCCAGGTCATGTAAAGGGGTCCCCGCCCCTCACACCCCGTTTCATGGCACTGAATGGGTGCCCGGCCCTCACACCCCAGGTCATGTGAAGGGGTGACCGGCCCTCACACCCCGGTTCGCAGCACTGTAGGGGTGCCCGGCCCTCACACCCCGTTTCATGGCACTGAAAGGGTGCCCGGCCCTCACACCCCAGGTCATGTGTAGGGGTGACCGGCCCTTACACTCCGGTTCGCAGCACTGTAGGGGTGCCCGGCCCTCACACCCCGTTTCATGGCAATGAAAGGGTGCCCGGCCCTCACACCCCGGGTCATGGCACTGAAGGGGTGCCTGGCCCTCACTCCCCGGGTCATGGTGCTGGAGGGGTGCCCAGCCTTCACACCCCGGGTCAAGTACCTAAAGAGGTGCCCGGCCCTCACACCCCGATTCATGGCACTGAAAGGGTGCCCGGCCCTCACACCCCGGGCCATGGAGCTAGAGGGGTGTCAGGCCCTGACACACCCGTGTCATGACACTGAAGGGGTGCCCGGCCCTCACACCCCGTTTCATGGCACTGAAAGGGTTCCCGGCCCTCTCACCCCGATTCATGACACTGAAGGGGTGCCCGGCCCTCACACCCCGGGTCATGTCACTGAAAAGGTGCCCGGCCCTCACACCCCAAGTCATGGTGCTGGAGGGGTGCCCAGCTCTCACACTCCGGGTCATGGCACTGAAGGGGTCCCTGGCCCTTACACCCCGGGTCATGGTGTTAAAGGGTGCCCGGCCCTCACACCCCGGGTCATGGTGCTGATGGGGTGCCCGGCCCTCACACCCCGGGTGATGTCACTGAAGCGGTGCCCGGCCGTCACACCCCGGTTCATGTCACTGAAGGGGTGCCCTGCCCTCACACCCCGGGCCATGGTGCTGGATTGGTGCCAGGCCCTCACACCCCGGGTCATGGTGCTGAAGGGGTGTCCGGCCCTCACACCCCGATTCATGGCACTGAAAGGGTGCCCGGCCCTCACACCCCGGTTCGCAGCACTGTAGGGGTGCCCGGCCCTCACACACCGTTTCATGGCACTGAAAGGGTGCCCGGCCCTCACACCCCGGGTCATGGTGCTGGAGGGGTGCCCGGCCCTCACACCCCGGGTCATGTCACTGAAAGGGTGCCCGGCCCTCACAGCCACGGTCATGTCACTGAAGGGGTGCCCAGCTCTCACACTCCGGGTCATGGCACTGAAGGGGTGCCTGGCCCTTAAACCCAGGGTCATGGTGCTGAAGGGGTGCCCGGCCCTTACACCCCGGGTCATGTGAAAGGGTGCATGGCCCTCACACCCCGGTTCATAAAACTGTAGGGGTGCCCTGCCCCCACACCCCGTTTCATGACACTGATGGGGTGCCCGGCCCTCACACCCCAGGCCATGGGGCTGGAGGGGTTCCCGGCCCTCACACCCGGGTCATGTCACTGAAAGGGTCCCCGGCCCTCACACCCCGGGCCATGGTGCTGGAGGGGTGCCCGGCCCTCACATACCGGGTCATGGAGATGAAGGGGTGCCCGGCCCTCACCACCCCAGGTCCCACTGAAGGGGAGCCCGGCCCACATGGTCATGTCACTGAAGGGGTGCCTGGCCCTCACATACCGGGTCATGGAGATGAAGGGGTGCCCGGCCCCTCACACTTCCCGGGTCATGGCACTGAAGGGGTGCCCGGTCCTCACACGCTTGGTCAAGTGTCACTGAAGGGGTGCCCGGCCCTCACACCCCGGGTCATGGCACTGAAGGGGTGCCTGGCCCTCACACCCCGGGTCATGGTGCTGAAGGGGTGCCCGGCCCTTACACCCCGGGTCATGTGAAAGGGTGCATGGCCCTCACACCCCGGTTCATATCACTGTAGGGGGCCCTGCCTCTACACCCCGTTTCATGACACTGATGGTGTGCCCGGCCCTCACACCCCAGGCCATGGCACTGAAGGTTTGCCCGGCTCTCACACCCCTGGTCATGTACCTAAAGTGGTGCCCGGACCTCACACCCCGGGTCATAGCACTAAAGGGGTGCCCGGCCCTCAAACCACGGGTCATGGTAATAGAGGGGTGCACGGCCTTCACACCCCGGGTCAAGTCACTGAAAGGGTGCCCGGCCCTCACACCCCTGGTCATGGCACTCATGAGGTGCCCGGCCCTCACACCCCTGGCCATGGCACTGAAGCTTTGCCCGGCCCTCACACCCCTGGTCATGTACCTAAAGTTGTGCCCGGTTCTCACACCCCGATTCATGGCACTGCAAGGGTGCCCGGCCCTCACACCCCGGGCCATAGTGCTGGAGGGGTGTCAGGCCCTGACACACCCGGGTCATGACACTGAAGGGGTGCCCGGCCCTCACACCCCAGGCCTTGGTGCTGGAAGGGTGCCCGGCCCTCACACCCCGGGCCATGTCAATGAAGGGGTGCCCAGCTCTCACACTCCGGGTCATGGCACTGAAGGGGTGCCTGGCCCTCACACCCCGGGTCATGGTGCTGAAGTGGTGCCCGGCCCTCACACCCCGGGCCGTGGTGCTGTTGGGGTGCCCGGCCCTCACACCCCGGGTTATGTCACTTGAAGGGCTCCCGGCCGTCGCTACCCCCGGGTTATGTCATCAAAAGGGGTGCCCGGCCCTCACACCCCGGGCCATGGAGCTGGAGGGGTGTCAGGCCCTGACACACCCGTGTCATGACACTGAAGGGGTGCCCGGGCCTCACACCCCGTTTCATGGCACTGAAAGGGTGCCTGGCCCTCACACCCCAAGTCATGGTGCTGGAGGGGTGCCCGGCATTCACACTCCGGGCCATGGTTCTGGAGGGGTGTCAGGCCCTGACACATCCGGGTCATGAAACTGAAGGGGTGCCCGGCCCGCACACCCGGGGTCATGGTGCTGGAGGGGTGCCCGGCCCTCACACCCCGGTTCATGTCACTGAAAAGGTGCCCGGCTCTCACACCCAGGGTCATGTCACTGAAGGGGTGCCCAGCTCTCACACTCCGGGTCATGGCACTGAAGGGGTGCCTGGCCCTCACACCCCGGGTCATGGTGCTGAAGTGGTGCCCGGCCCTCACACCCCGGGTCGTGGTGCTGATGGGGTGCCCGGCCCTCACACCCCGGGTCATGTCACTGATGGGGTGCCCGGCCGTCACACCCCGGGTCATGTCACTGAATGGGTGCCCGGCCCTCACACCCCGGGCGATGGTGCTGAAGGGATGCCCGGCCCTCACACCCCGGTTCGCAGCACTGTAGGGGTGCCCGGCCATCACACGCCGGGTCATGGTGCTGGAGGGGTGCCCGGCATTCACACTCCGGGCCATGGTGCTGGAGGGGTGTCAGGCTCTGACACATCCGGGTCATGACACTGAAGGGGTGCCCGCCTGCTACACCCGGGTCATGGTGCTGGAGGGGTGCCCGCCCTCACACCCTGATTCTGGCACTGAAATCGAGCCCGGCCCTAACACCCTGGGTCATGGTGCTGAAGGGGTGCCCAGCCCTCACACCACGATTCATTTCACTGAAGGGGTGCTCGACCCTCACACCCCAGGTCATATGAAGGGGTGCCCGGCCCTCACACCCCGGTTCGCAGCACTGTAGGGGTGCCCGGCCCTCACACCCCGTTTCATGGCACTGAAAGGGTGCCCGGCCCTCACACCCGATTCATGGCACTGAAAGGAGGCCCGGCCATCACACCCCGGTTCACAGCATTGTAGGGGTGCCCGGCCCTCACACCCCGTTTCATGGCACTGAAAGGGTGACCGGCCCTCACACCCCGATTCGTGACACTGAAGGGGTGCCCGGCCCTCACACCCCGGGTCATGTCACTGAAGGGGTGCCTGGCCCTCACACCCCGGGTCATGGCACTGAAAGGGTGACGGGGCCCTCGCACCCAGGGTCATGTAACTGAAGGGGTGTCCTGCCCTCACACCCCGGGCCACGGTGCTGGATTGGTGCCCGGCCCTCACACTCCGGGGTCATAGGGAGGGAAGGGTGCCCGGGTCTCACATTCCTGATTCATGGCACTGGAAAGGGGTGCCTGGCCCTCACACCCTGGTTCGTAGCACTCTAGGGGTGCCTGGCCTCAAACCCTGTTTCCCATGGCACTGAAAGGTGCCTGGCCTCACAGCCCCGATTCGTGACACTGAAGGGCTGCCCGGCCCTCTCACCCAGGGTCAAGGCACTGAAATCGAGCCCGGCCCTAACACCCTGTTGTCATGGTGCTGAAGGGGTGCCCAGCCCTCACACCACGATTCATTTCACTGAAGGGGTGCCCGACCCTCACACCCCAGGTCATATGAAGGGGTGCCCGGCCCTCACACCCCGGTTCGCAGCACTGTAGGGGTGCCCGGCCCTCACACCCCGTTTCATGGCACTGAAAGGGTGCCCGGCCCTCACACCCCGGGTCATGGCACTGAAGGGGTGCCTGGCCCTCACTCCCCGGGTCATGGTGCTGTAGGGGTTCCCGGCCTTCACACCCCGGGTCATGTCACTAAAGGGAGGCCCGGCCCTCACACCCCGGGTCATGTAACTGAAGGGGTGCACGGCCATGACATCCCGGGTCATGGACCTAAAGGGGTGCCCGGCCCTAACACACCGGGTCATGGTGCTGATGGGGTGCCCGGCCCTCACACCCCGGATCATGTCACTGAAGGGGTGCCCGGCCGACACACCCTGGGTCATGTCACTGAAGGGGTGTCTTGCCCTCACACCCCGGGCCATGGTGCTGGATTAGTGCCCGGCCCTCACACCCGGCTCATGGTGCTGAAGGGGTGCCCGGCCCTCACACCCCAATTCATGGCACTGAAAGTGTGCCCGGCTCTCACACCCCGATTCGCAGCACTGTAGGGGTGCCCGGCCCTCACACCCCGTTTCATGGCACTGAAAGGGTGCCCGGCCCTCACACCCGGGTCATGGTACTGATGAGGTGCCCGGCCCTCACACCCCTGGCCATGGCACTTAAGGTTTGCCCGGCCCTCACACCCCTGGTCATGTACCTAAAGTGGTGCCCGGCCCTTACACCCCGGGTCATAGCACTAAAGGGGTGCCCGGCCCTCATACCCCGGGTCATGGTTCTGGAGGGGTGCCCGGGCTTCACACCCCGGGTCATGTCACTGAAAGGGTGCCCGGCCCTCACACTTCGGGTCATGTCACTGAAGGGGTGCCGGGCCCTCACACCCCGGGTCATGTCACTGAAGTGGTGCCCGGCCCTCACACCCCGGGTCATGGCACTGATGAGGTGCCAGGCCCTCACACCCCTTGCCATGGCACTGAAGGTTTGCCCGGCCCTCACACCCCTGGTCATGTACCTAATGTGGTGCGCGGCCCTCACACCCCGAGTCATAGCACTAAAGGTGCCCGGCCTCACACCCCGGGTCATAGTCACTGAAGTGGTGCTCGGCCCTCACACCCCTGGGGTCATGGCAGCCTAATGAGGTGCCCGGCCCTCACAACCCTGGCCATGGCACTGAAGGTTTGCCCGGCCCTCACACCCCTGGTCATGTACCTAAAGTGGTGCGCAGCCCTCACACCCCGGGTTATAGCACTAAAAAGGTGCCCGGCCCTCACACCCCGGGTCATGGGGTTGAAGCGGTTCCCGGCCCTCACATACCGGGTCATGGTGCTGATGGGGTTCCCGGCCCTCACACCCTGATTCTTGGCACTGAAATCGAGCCCGGCCCTAACACCCTGGGTCATGGTGCTGAAGGGGTGCCCAGCCCTCACACCCCGATTCATTTCACTGAAGGGGTGCCCGACCCTCATACCCTAAGTCATGTGAAGGGGTACCCGGCCCTCACACCCCGGTTCACAGCACTGTAGGGGTGCCCGGCCCTCACACCCCGTTTCATGGCACTAAAAGGGTGCCCGGCCTTCACACCCCGGGTCATGTCACTAAAGGGGTTCCCGGCCCTCACACCCCGGGTCATGTCACTGAAGGGGTGCACGGCCATGACACCCCTGGTCATGGTGCTGAAGCTGTGCCCGGCCCTCACACCCCGGGTCATGTCACTGAAGGGGTGCCCAGCTCTCACACTCCGGGTCATGGCACTGAAGGGGTGCCTGGCCCTCACACCCCGTGGCATGGTGCTGAAGGGGTGCCAGGCCCTTACACCCCGGGTCATGTGAAAGGGTGCACCGGCCCTCACACCCCGGTTCATAACACTGTAGGGATGCCCTGCCCCCACACCCCGTTTCATGTCACTGAAGGGGTGCCCGGCCCTCACACTCCGGGTCATGGTGCTGGAGGGGTGCCCAGCCCTGACACCCC
>NW_024729586.1:0-2558 GCF_018991925.1 Homarus americanus | reverse complement strand
CATTTACATGCACACACCATACTAAAAGCGTAAAAAGAAATAAATGACCTTAGTGCAAAGCTGGAGTGCACATGTATTAATTTGATTACGGTACTAAAATTGTTATGTCTAGTGCGAACTACAACATGTTTATATTCAAATAAATCAGTATCTTACAAGAATCTCAGCTATGTTAATTATATTCTCCTAGGTCATATCACTGGCATTTTAAAATGAGAGAAGCTTAGTAGGTCTGTTAAATAACACACAGAGACCTTCGCCTCAAACTGCAACCTCAACCCCCCCACCCACCCCACCCCCAACCTCCGCCTTCCCCAACCCCAGCCAGGATTTTAGGCTTACAGTTTTTATCTTATATAATATCTCAGACTCAAGTTAGGAGAATATAATTTGCATTGCTGGAATCCTTGCAAGACAGCCAATAATTTGAATATAAACATCATACATTTTGCTCAAGAGATAAAATTTTTGTACATTAGTGTGTACAGTAATGTAGTACATTTATAAAAAAGTTTTCAACTGTATTTTTGGGTAGATTTACATAGATTTCTTCATTTATTTTCATCCATTTACATGCACACACCATACTAAAAGAAACGTAATAGAAATAAATGACCTTGGTGCAAAGCTGGAGTGCACATGTACTAATTTGATTACAATACTAAAATTGTTTTGTCTAGTGCAAATTATAGCATTTTATATTCAAATTAATCAGTATCTTACAAGAATCCCAGCAATGTTAATTATATTCACCCAGGTCATTTCACTGGCTTTTTATAAGAAGAAGCTTAGTCATAAGAACTGATAAATATACAGCGTTAGACGGGCCTGTGCCAACTGTCAAACGTACTACCTCCCCTCCCCACGCCCCTCTCTTCCCTCCTCTTTCTCCCCATCTGCCCGGCGTTGCTGGAATCCCTTGTAAAACAGTGAAAATTTTAATATAAACGTCATGTACTTTGCACAAGAGATAAAATTAATCACCTGTATTACATTACAGTAGTGATTTAAGAGTAAAAGTGTATATGTAAGTATATAGTATTCCACATACGCGTAAGTATAAATACATGAGGAAAGTGAAAGCGTAAAGTGAATAACACGAACATATGGGATTAAATGAAATAGAGACCAGCTGACCCCCAAACTCCACTTTTTCCAACACAATACCTATGTTCTAGTAAATATAACATCTTAATTTTATGATGGTACATGCACACAATTAATACTTAAGAGAAAAGAAATACAGTCTGAAGTTAATGTCCATTCAAATAATGGACATGACTCCCTCCCCTCTTCTCACTACACTGCTGGCTCTTCCCTCTGAAATTTTGGAAAACCAGGTATAGTAATAAATAATACCTCAAACTAAAGTTAGGATAATATAATTGACATTGCTGGTTCTTAGCAAGACCAGGAATATTTTGAATATAAATGTCATATATTTTTCACAAAAAGATAACATATTTACTCAGATAAAACATTTTATCTAAAATTTGTATGTCTAATGCAAAATATATGATGTTTATATTCAAAATGATCACCAAATTGTAAGAATTCCAGCAATGTAATTATATTCTGGCGGGTAATTTGTATGAATTTTATGAGCTAAAACAAATATCTTCAGTTAATAAAAAAAAATATTCTTCACGACACTATCTGTCAATCAAAGTACTTACCTTGCCTCCCCCTCTTCCAGCAGCGGTCAGTCCCAATCCTCCCTTCAAGAGAAAGAGTGGGTGAAAAAATAAATTTTAACATTTTGTATTAATAATACCTCAGATTAAAGTTAGGATAGTATAATTATTTGCTGGATTCCTTGTAAGACCAGGAATATTTTGAATATAAACGTCATATATTTTGCACAAAAGATAACATACTTACTCAGAGTGAACATTTTATCTAAAAATTTTGTCTAATGCAAAATATATGATGTTTATATTCAAATGATCATCAAGTAAGAATTCCAGCAATGTAAATTATATTCTGGCGGGTAATTTGTATGAATTTTATGAGCTAAAATAAAATCTTCAGTTAATAAAAAATATATTCTCGGTAACAGATGGTCGGTCGGGTCCTCCCTCCCCACCCCCCACCAACGTCCCTACTAGATAAATGTGTGGGAATACCAGACTGTTTACCTTTTAGTAATAAATAATAAATCAGACTAAAGTTAGGATAATATAATTGACATTGCTGGATTCCTTGTAAGACCAGGAATATTTTGAATATAAATATCATATATTTTGCACAAAGATAACATATTTACTCAAGAGTAAACATTATATCTAAAATTTGTATGTCTAATGCAAAATCTATGATGTTTATATTCAAAATGATCATCAAATTGTAGAATTCCAGCAATGTAAATTATATTCCCTGAATAATTTGTATGAATTTTATGAGCTAAATAAAAATTATACTTCACCGTGTAAAGGGGTACACCCACGTAGGAGTGAGCATCCTGGGTTCTGGCAGGGCACAGCAGCGTGGAAACTGAATGTGGGACAGCGTAAAGTGAGGGTTGACTGTATATATACAGTAGGCCCTTTCTTTATCTG
>NW_024729585.1:0-3235 GCF_018991925.1 Homarus americanus | reverse complement strand
ATTATGAGATGTTCTTATTACCACCATGTTATTGTACTATTCCAGATGATACTAAATGTTACATAATACTTCCTTGAGATAAATGTATAGTATATATCAGGTGCCTCAAAGAGAGCTCAGGTTCTCAACTGGCTCAGCCATGTTAATATTGTTATTATTATCCACTCTGTATCTGTGTTTTTCTGGCTAAATAAACTGTTTCAATTCAATTCAACTTAATCTCATCCCCCAAATAATATTAAGGTGGTTAATATTTAGGTCAAATAAGCTGGGGGTGACGAAGTGACCCAAAAAGCTTAATAGTATAAAAGTTACCCGTACGATCCGTCTGGACATTTCTCAATATACCCAGCAGTAAATGGGTACCTAACTGTGGTAAACGACCTTGTCTCTCACTACTACGTCCCAGGTTCAATCCCCGGGTCAGATGTGAGAAGAGTGTGAGCCTACCAAACATCGCGGCGTTCTTCAGGTGCACCAAATTTCCTTTAGTTCAGGTAATGTTTTTGGTTTATTTACATAGACCGTGGACTTGAGGTAACCCCAATACAAATAGTCTGGAGATGTAAAGTCAGGTGTTAAAGGAGCCATGGAATGTCCCTAATGTTGAAATGACGTGATTTGGAAAGTCTTTTGCAACATTTGCTTTGTTGCAGTGATTGTGTGGCAAGAAAAATAGATGCACATGTGTGAATTTCACCAATATTTCCATACTGTGTTCATCTAAATATTTGGTAACCCGACGTTATACATTGAACAATTAACTAAACAATTGTGTCCATTATTTGTCACCTGTATATACCAAGCAAACAAGGAGCTGATTATAATGATAATCTTGTAATCACAGTTGTAAATGATTACGGTGTATTCATAATAATTGTAATCAAAATAGTTTGTATGTGTGTAATTATAATTTAATGATAATCAAACATTTTCCAAAACTGATCATGTGTAAAAATCCAGCCTCTTAATACTTTGTAATCGTAATTGTAATCGCAATCCACTCACAAAATCGCGTTAATCTCTAATTACAATATGATTACATGTGAACTCCAGTTAGATTAGGAAGAGGTCCGGTTAGGTAAAGTCAGATTAGATCAAATCACGTTAGGTTAGGCTAGGTTAGGTTAGGTTAGGTTAAATGAATCTTTAAGTTTCAGTCCTACTACAAAGTATAAACAAATAATCTCATTAACTAAACTATAATTTATATTAACCAAAAAGAATTAAGTGATTCTCCAGGAAACATAAAAAAAATTACAATCTCTAATTAAAAAAAAAATATAGAAAAAAAACTTATTCCACTTTGCTGACAACATATCAATCAACCTTTATCTGGTTCAGTGGAGCGGAAAATATCCCCGTCAGAGCCTATTGTGAGAACATCTCGTCCAAGTGTTAGGTTAGGCTACTGCCCCAACAGCACATGAGTATTGGTCGATTAATTCTATTATCTAACCAAATGTATTTCTAAGCTAATCTGGTATAAATAAGCTTAACAAAAGTAATTAAGACATCATTAGAAAACGGGGTAAATTATGTTCTTATAAAAGCCTTTGATAAACATGTTCACAGCTGCCACATCCTAATGACCTGTAGTGGTACCAGTAATGACCTGTAGTGGTACCTGTAATAACCTGTAGTGGTACCAGTAATGACCTGTAGTGGTACCTGTAATAACCTGTAGTGGTACCTGTAATAACCTGTAGTGGTACCTGTAATAACCTGTAGTGGTACCTGTAATAACCTGTAGTAGTACCTGTAATAACCTGGAGTGGTACCTGTAATAACCTGTAGTGGTACCTGTAATAACCTGTAGTGGTACCTGTAATAACCTGTAGTAGTACCTGTAATAACCTGGAGTGGTACCTGTAATAACCTGTAGTTGTACCTGTAATAACCTGTAGTGGTACCTGTAATGACCTGTAGTTGTACCTGTAATAACCTGTAGTGGTACCTGTAATAACCTGTAGTGGTACACATAACCTGTAGTGGTACCTGTAACCAACCTGTAGTAGTACCTGTAATAACCTGGTGGTACCTGTAATAACCTGTAACCTGTAGTAGTACCTGTAATGACCTGTAGTTGTACCTGTAATAACCTGTAGTAGGTACCTGTAAGCTTGACTACTGTAGTTGTACCTGTAATAACCCTGTAGTTGTGCCTGTATGCTAGTAGACACCTGTAATAACCTGGAGTTGTACCTGCTAATAACCTGTAGTAATTTACCTGTAATAATCTGTAGTGGTGCCTGTAATAACCTGTAATATTTTATAGCAACCAACCTGTAATATGGTACCTGTAATGACCTGTAGTGGTACCAGTAATGACCTGTAGTGGTACCTGTAATAACCTGTAGTGGTACCAGTAATGACCTGTAGTGGTACCTGTAATAACCTGTAGTGGTACCTGTAATAACCTGTAGTGGTACCTGTAATAACCTGTAGTGGTACCTGTAATAACCTGTAGTAGTACCTGTAATAACCTGGAGTGGTACCTGTAATAACCTGTAGTGGTACCTGTAATAACCTGTAGTGGTACCTGTAATAACCTGTAGTAGTACCTGTAATAACCTGGAGTGGTACCTGTAATAACCTGTAGTTGTACCTGTAATAACCTGTAGTGGTACCTGTAATGACCTGTAGTTGTACCTGTAATAACCTGTAGTGGTACCTGTAATAACCTGTAGTTGTACCTGTAATAACCTGTAGTTGTACCTGTAATAACCTGTAGTGGTACCTGTAATAACCTGTAGTGGTACCTGTAATAACCTGTAGTAGTACCTGTAATAACCTGTAGTAGTACCTGTAATAACCTGTAATAACCTGGAGTGGTACCTGTAATAACCTGTAGTGGTACCTGTAATGACCTGTAGTGGTACCAGTAATGACCTGTAGTGGTACCTGTAATAACCTGTAGTGGTACCAGTAATGACCTGTAGTGGTACCTGTAATAACCTGTAGTGGTACCTGTAATAACCTGTAGTGGTACCTGTAATAACCTGTAGTGGTACCTGTAATAACCTGTAGTAGTACCTGTAATAACCTGGAGTGGTACCTGTAATAACCTGTAGTGGTACCTGTAATAACCTGTAGTGGTACCTGTAATAACCTGTAGTAGTACCTGTAATAACCTGGAGTGGTACCTGTAATAACCTGTAGTTGTACCTGTAATAACCTGTAGTGGTACCTGTAATGACCTGTAGTTGTACCTGTAATAACCTGTAGTGGTACC
>NW_024729584.1:0-5965 GCF_018991925.1 Homarus americanus | reverse complement strand
TACCTGGGAGTATCGGAGGTTTACCTGGGAGTGTCGGAGATGTACCTGGGAGTGTCGGAGAAATACCTGGGAGTGTCAGAGCAGTACCTGGGAGTGTCAGTGGAGTACCTGGGAGTGTCAGAAGTGTACCTGGGAGTGTCAGGGGTGTACCAGAGAGCGTCAGAGGAGTACCTGGGAGTGTCAGGGGTGTACCTCGGAGTGTTGGAGGTGTACCTGGGAGTGTCGGAGGTGTACCTGGGAGTGTCTGAGGTGTACCTGGGAGTGTTAGAGGTGTACCTGGGAGTGTCAGAGGTGTACCTGGGAGTGTCAGAGGTACCTTGGGAGCATTAGGTGGAGTTCCTGGGAGTGTCAAAGGTGTACCTGGGAGTGTCAGGGGTGTACCAGGGAGTGTCTGAGGAGTACCTGGGAGTGTCATGGGTGTACCTGGGAGTCTCGGAGGTGTACCTGGGAGCGTCGGAGGTGTACCTGGGAGTGTCAGAGGTGTACCTGGGAGTGTGTGAGGTATACCTGGGAGACACAGAGGTGTACCTGGGCGTATCGGAGGTGTACCTGGGAGTGTCAGAGGTGTACCTGGGAGTGTCAGCGGTGTACCTGGGAGTGTCAGAGGTGAACCTGGGAGTGCTTGGGGTGTACCTGGGAGTGTCTCAGGTGTACCTTAGGAGTGTCTGAGGTGTACCTGCGAGTGTCAGAGAAGTACCAGCGAGTGTCAGAGGAGTATCTGGGAGTGTGAGAGGTGTACCTGGGAGTGTGTGAGGTGTACCTGGGAGTGTCTGAAGTGTACCTGGGAGTGTCAGAGATGTACCTGGCGGTATCAGAGGTGTACCTGGGAGTGTCTGAAGTGTACCTGGAAGTGTCTGAG
The DNA here is from genome assembly GCF_018991925.1 of Homarus americanus. Classification (NCBI taxonomy): domain Eukaryota; kingdom Metazoa; phylum Arthropoda; class Malacostraca; order Decapoda; family Nephropidae; genus Homarus; species Homarus americanus. The sequence continues at coordinate 5,106 of NW_024729584.1, read as the reverse complement.
GTGTACATGGAGTGTCAACGATGTACCTGGCAGTGTCAGCGGTGTATCTGGGAGTGTCAGCGGTGTACCTGGGAGGCCAGAGGTATACCTGGGAGTATTAGAGGTACCTGGGAGTGTCAGAGGGGTACCCTTGGGAGGTCAGGAGGTGTACCTGGGAGGTCAGAGGTGTACCTGGGAGTGTCGGAGGTGTTCCTGAGAGTGTCAGAGTGGGTACCTGGGAGTGTCAGAGGTGTACCTGGGAGTGTCAGAGGTGTACCTGGGAGTGTCGGAGGTGTTCCGGAGAGTGTCAGGGGTGTACCTGGGAGTGTCAGATGTGTACCTGGGAGTGTCTGAGGTGTACCCGGGAGTGTCTGAGATGTACCAGGGAGTATCAGAGGAGTATCTGGGAGGTTGGGGAGATGCACCTGGGAGGTCAGGAGGTGGGGTGGCCTGGAGTGTCGGAGGTGTTCCGGAGAGTGTCAGGGGTGTACCTGGGAGTGTCAGATGTGTACCTGGGAGTGTCTGAGGTGTACCCGGGAGTGTCTGAGATGTACCAGGGAGTATCAGAGGAGTATCTGGGAGTGTTAGAGGTGTACCAGGGAGTGTCAGAAATGTACCTGGGAGTGTCAGAGGTGTACCTGGGAGTGTCGGAGGTGTTCCGGAGAGTGTCAGGGGTGTACCTGGGAGTGTCAGATGTGTACCTGGGAGTGTCAGAGGTGTACCTGGGAGTGTCAGAGGAGTACCTGGGAGTGTCAGAGGAGTCCCTGAGAGTGTCAGGGGTGTACTTGGGAGTGTCAGAGGTGTACCTGGGAGCAAGTCTGGAGGTGGTTGGGGAGGCTGAGGTGTGTACCTGGGAGGTCAGAGGAGAACCAGGAGTGTAAGAGGTACCTGGGAGCCGCCAGTGGTGTACCAGGGAGCATCAGAGGAGTATCTGGGAGGTCAGAGGTGTACTAGGGAGGTCAGAGGAGTACCTGGGGTGTCAGAAGTGTACCTGGGAGGTCAGGGGTGTACCAGAGAGTGGCAGAGGAGTACCTGGGAGGTCAGGGGTGTAACTGGGAGTGTTGGGAGGTGTACCTGGGAGGCCAGAGGTGTACCTGGGAGGTCAGAGGTGTACCTGGGAGTGTCAGAGGTGTACCTGGGAGTATCAGTGGAGTTCCTGGGAGTGTCAAAGGTGTACCAGGGAGTGTTTGAGGTATACCTGGGAGAGCCAGATGTGTACCTGGGAGTGTCAGCGGTGTACTTGGGAGTGTCAGAGGTGAACCTGGGAGTGTCTGAGGTGTACCTGGGAGTGTCTGAGGTGTACCTGGGAGTGTCTGAGGTGTACCAGCGAGTGCCAGAGAAGTCCCAGCGAGTGTCAGAGGAGTACCTGGGAGTGTGAGAGGTGTACCTGGGAGTGTGTGAGGTGTACCTGGGAGTGTCTTAGGTGTAACTGGGAGTGTCAGAGGTGTACCTGGGAGTATCAGAGGTGTACCTGGGAGTGTCTGAAGTGTTCCTGGAAGTGTCTGAGGTGTACCTGGGAATGTTAGAGGTTTACCTGGGAGTGTGTGAGGTGTAGCTGGGAGTGTCTTAGGTGTACCTGGGAGTGTCTGAGGTGTACCTGGAAGTGTCTGAGGTGTACCTGGGAGTGTTAGAGGTGTACCTGGGAGTGTCGGAGGTGTTCCTGAGAGTGTCAGGGGTGTACCGGGGAGTGTCAGATGTGTACCTGGAATTGTCAGAGGTGTACCTGGGAGTGTCAGAGGAGTACCTGGGAGTGTTAGAGGATTCCCTGGGAGGCCAGGGGTTGTACTTGGGAGGTCAGGAGGTGTACCTGGGAGTGCTCCGAGGTGTACCCGGGAGTGTTCGAGGTGTACCATGGAGGCTCAGAGAGCATCTGGGAGTGCTTGGGAGGTGTACCAGGGAGGTCAGGAGGTGTACCTGGGAGTGTCAGGAGGTGTGCCTGGGAGTGTCAGGGGTGTACCAGGAGCAAGCCCTGAGGAGCACCTGGGAGTGTAATGGGTGTACCTGGGGTGTCGGATGTGTACCTGGGAGTGTCGGAGGTGTACCTGGGAGTGTCAGGAGGTGTACCTGGGAGTGTCATGGTGGTACCTGTGAGTGCCGAGGTGTACCTGGGATTGTCAGAGGTGAACCTGGGAGTGTCTGAGGTGTACCTGGGAGTGTCAGAGGTGAACCTGGGAGTGTCTGAGGTGTACCTGGGAGTGTCTGAGGTGTACCTGGGAGTGTCTGAGGTGTACCAGCGAGTGCCAGAGAAGTCCCAGCGGGTGTCAGAGGAGTACCTGAGAGTGGGCGAGGTGTACCTGGGAGTGTGTGAGGTGTACCTGGGATTGTCTTAGGTGTACCTGGGAGAGTCTGAGGTGTACCTGGAAATGTCTGAGGTGTACCTGGGAGTGTTAGAGGTGTACCTGGGAGTGTCGGAGGTGTTCCTGAGAGTGTCAGGGGTGTACCTGGGAGTGTCAAATGTGTACCTGGGATTGTCAGAGGTGTACCTGGGAGTGTCAGAGGAGTACCTAGGAGTGTTAGAGGAGTCCCTGGGAGTGTCAGGGTTGTACTTGGGAGTGTCAGAGGTGTACCTGGTGTATGTATATTATGTATGCTGGATTATGTACTATGTATGTATATTATGTATGTGCTCCATTTATATTTATTCAGCCTAGCTAGCAGCGTGTGGCAATGTTATTACCATATCCCACACGCTTAATTAATGTGCCTGGCGACGTATGGAAGCTGCTAATGTATCACTTGCCATACGTCGTCTAGGGTAGTTGACCCGGACCTTAGCTAGGGAGCAGTGCTACCCACCTCTGTGTACATACTCTTATCCAGTAAACCGAACCTACAAAACTATACAGGTGTTTGTGTTCTCTCCTGTATATAGAACTTATTACCCAGAACATCTAACATGGCGCAGTGCGTAGTTTTACTGGATTATTACGAGTGATTAGTGCAAGTTTGTGGAAAGCCGGCTGATGGATCCTCGCCTTGGGTCAACCCCGCGTCATCCCTCGAAGAATTTCGCAACTTTGAGCAGTGTCAGTGACAGTGATTTTCTGTGAAGTGTTTAGTGCATTGTGTGTTTCGTGCCATTCATGTGTGACCTTGTTCGAACGGATTTCCAAGGTATACGGCATGTTCTGGGCATTTGCGGGGTGTAGAGCTCAGCGCACCCTCCTCTGACCGTTTACAGAGAGCGACTGAGCTACTCCTATCTCCACCCCCCTCCCTCACAGCGCCGCCTCCACCCACCCTCACAGCTGGGGCGAGACGCTCTCCTTGCGTGGGACACACACACATACATGTACTAACACTTGCTGACCGCGCGGTTTCTTATATATATTTTATATATATAACCTACTTATCTGTGTATTTAATTAAATTTTTTGTCTGAAATCTTGTTGATACGACGGGCTGACCGGTCAACACTGATTTAAGACACAGTACACAGATAAAGTAGTTATGTCTCATGCCTTACGTAGCCGTGGACCCAGCGCCTGGATGAGTCAAGCGGATGATAGCCCCCCAGAGATGGATGACCAGGCCGGCCACGACGCTCCAGCTCCCACAACATCGCGCAGCCCTTCACCTCAACATTCAGCGTTATCTCCAGAGATAATTGCCTTAATGAAGTTTATGAGAGATGAGAGACGCGAGGATGAAGCTCACAGACGTTTGGCGGATGAGCACAGAAGGCAAGCAGAGGCAGAACGAGACCACCAACGGAGAATGGAAGACAGTGCACGGTTTGAAGCCTTGATATCTCGCCTCACTGTTAACCAAGCCCCTGGCTCTAACACTGCCTCGGTACTGAATGGTTCAGATACCTCATCCATGCTTCCTTCACGCCCCCCAGCCCCACCTAAAGCAGCAGCTCAAACGCCGCCCATCTTGGAGCCTGATGTAAATTTCCAGACTTTTCGCGAATGGCGGCGGCGGTGGGTTGATTATGCTACAATGGTGGATCTCCAGAGTTTGTCACAGCCTAAACAACTCATCCAGCTGCGTATGTGCCTGTCCTTGGAAGTTCAGCGTGTCTTAGAACATACGTTGCAGGTACCCCCAACCTCTTCGCTGTCTGTAGAGGAGGTACTGGACGTTCTACAACGGCACATCAAAGGACAGCAGAATGAAGCTCTGCGCAGGAGGGAATTGTTTAGCTGTAGACAGATGGAGGGTGAGTCTTTTGACGCTTTTTATGTACGTCTTAAGAGAGCCTCGGAAGAGGTAGATATATGTTTAGGCCACCACCAGCAGTGCGAGGAGACCCAGTTGAAGCAGGTGATCCTGATGGGTGTTAAGGACGAGGAACTTGTCCAACGCCTCACCTCCCTCGACTCCTCCTCTTCTCTTCAGGATGCGTTGACGATATGTCGCTCCTATGAGGCTGCCAGGTGTGCCACCTCTGCCATCCGAGCTCCCCCTACAGCTGTACGCGCTGTTTCGCGGTACAAGAAGGACAAGAAGTCTGCTCCTACGCCTTCGCCCACCACGTCCACGCCCGGTTCATTTTGCAACAACTGTGGTAAGCAGCACGGAACACAGGTATGTCCAGCTGCTGAGTCTACCTGCAACAGTTGTGACCGTATGGGCCACTGGTCGCTCACAGTGCGGTGCCCAGCTAAGTACGTACAGTGCAATGTGTGCGGTCGTCTGGGCCACTATGACAAGTGTTGCCCTACCCACGAACCCAAGGGACAGCGTCGTCGGCGGAAGCTTCGGCGCCCTTCTACCAGTGAGGGCCGCCCACAGTCGCCAAATCAGAGGCACGACGACCCGGGACAAAGCCCGACCCATTTTAGGAGGGTGTACTCCTCGCATCCCAGGACCAAAGTCCCCCAGTACATCAGCGTCATCGTGACCTACGGCGGTGTGTCATCCCGTCTTCAGATGTTGCCCGACACCGGCGCTGATGCTACAGTCATCGGTCCCCAGCATTTGCGATGCTTGGGGCTCTCTCCAAGCGATCTAGGACCGCCTCCCGAGGACCTCTGCGTCACGGCAGATGGTTCACAGGTGGCCCCTTCTGGGAACATTGACTGCGAGGCCTTCGACCGGGGTCTTCTTGAACTCCGCAACACACCTAACTACACCGGACGCTCCCCTGCCCAGGTTTTGTATGGACGCCCCCTTCGTTCT
>NW_024729583.1:0-25479 GCF_018991925.1 Homarus americanus | reverse complement strand
AAAGTCCGCTGATCGAGTATAACAAAGTCACCTGATCGAGCAAAACAAAGTTCCCTAATCGACTATAACAAAGCCCAAGTTTAATAAAGGCCCCTCATTGAGTATAAAAAAGTCCCCTTGTCGGGTATAACAAAGGCCCCTCATCGAGTTTTACAAAGGCCCCTCATCGAGTATAACAAAGTCCCCTGGTCGAGTATAACAAACTCCCCTGGTCGAGTATAACAAAGAACCCTGGTCGAGTATTACAAAGTCCCCTGATGGAGTATAACAAAGGCCCCCGATCGAGTATAACAAAGGCCCCTCATCGAGTATAACAACGTCCCCTGATCGAGTATAACAAAGTCCGCTGATCGAGTATAACAAAGTCCCCTGATCGAGTATAACAAAGTCCCCTAATCGAGTATGACAAAGGCCCCTGATCGAGTTTAACAAAGGCCACTGATCGAGTATAACAAAGTCCCCTGGTCGAGTATAACAAAGGCCCCTCATCAAGTTTAACAAGGGCCCCTCATTGAGCATAACAAAGTCCCCTGGTCGAGTATAACAAACTCACCTGGTCGAGTATACCAAAGTCCACTGATCGAGTATAACAAAGTCCCCTGATCGAGTATCACAAAGGCCCCTGATCGAGTTTAACAAAGGCCCCTGATCGAGTATTACAACGTCCCTCATCGAGTATAACAAAGTCCGCTGATCGAGTATAACAAAGTCCCCTGATCGAGTATAACAAAGTCCCCTGATCGAGTATAACAAAGGCCTCTCATCGAGTATAACAAAGTCCCCTGATCGAGTATAACAAAGTCCCCTCATCGAGTATAACAAAGTTCCCTGATCGAGTATAACAAAGCACCCTCATAGAGTATAACAATGTCCCCTGATCGAGTATAACAAAGCCTCCTCATCGAGTATAACAAAGTCCCCTAGTCGAGAATAACAAAGCCCCCTGCTCGAGTACATGACAAAGGCCCTCATCGAGCTTAACAAAGTTCCCTGATCGAGTATAACAAAGCCCCCTGATCGAGTACAACAAAGTCCCCTGATCTAGTTTAACAAAGGCCCCTGATCGAGTTTAACAAAGGCCCCTCATCGAGTATAACAAAGTCCCCTGATAAAGTATTGCAAAGTCCCCTGAACGAGTATAACAAAGTCCTATTATCGAGAATAACAAAGTCCGCTCATCGAGTATTACAAAGTCCCCTGATCGAGTATAACAAAGGCCCTTCACTTAGTATAACAAAGTCCCCTAATGGAGTTTAACAAAGGCCCCTGATCGAGTAAAACAAAGTCCCCTGGTCGAGTATATCAAGCTCCCCTGGTCGAGTATAACAAAGTCCCCTAATCGAGTATAACAAAGTCCCCTGATCGAGTATAACAAAGTTCCCTGAACGAATATAACAAAATCCCCTGGTCGAGTATAACAAAGGCCCCTCATCGAGATTAACAATGTTCCCTGTTCAATTATAACAAAGTCCCCTGAACGATTATAACAAAATCCCCTGGCCGAGTATAACAAAGGCCCCTCATCGAGTATAACAAAGTCCCCTGATTGAGTATAACAAAGTCCCCTGATCGAGTTTAACAAAGACCCCTGATCGAGTATAACAAAGTCCCCTGGTCGAGTGTAACAAACTCCCCTGGTCGAGTATAACAAAGTCCCCCAACGGCAGGTATAACAAAGTCCCCTGATCGAGTATAACAGCGTCCCTGATCGAGTATAACAAAGCCCCTGATCGAGTATGACAACAAAGTCCCCATATCGAGCTTAACAAAGGCCCTTGATCGAGTATAACAAAGGCCCTGATCGAGTATAACAATGTCCCTGATCGAGTATAACAAAGTCCGCTGATCGAGTATAACAAAGTCCCCTGATCGAGTATAACAAAGTCCCTGATCGAGTATAACAGCGTCTCGATCGAGTTTAACAAAGGCCAATGATCGAGTATAACAAAGCCCCCTGGTCGAGTTTAACAAAGGCCCCTCATCGAGTATAACTAAGTCCCCTGATAAAGTATAACAAAGTCTGCTGATCGAGTATAACAAAGTCCCCATATCGAGTTTAACAAAGGCCCCTGATCGAGTATAACAAAGTCTCCTGGTCGAGTATAACAATGTCCCTGATCGAGTATAACAAAGGCCCCTCATCGAGTATAACAAAGTCCCATGATCGAGAATAACAAAGTCCCCTCATCGAATATAACAAAGTCCCCTGATCGAGTATAACAAATTCCCCTGATCGAGTATAACAAATTCCCCTGATCGAGTATAACAAAGTCCCCTGATCGAGTATAACAAAGTCGCCTAAACGAATATAACAAAGTCCCCTATTCGAGTATAACAAAGTCCCCTGATCGAGTATAAAAAGGGCACCCTAATCGAGTATAATAAAGTCCCCTCATCGAGTATAACAAAGTCCCCTGATCGAGTATAACAAAGCACCCTCATCGAGTATAACAAAGTCCCCTGATCGAGTATAAGAAAGTCTCCTGATCGAGTATAACAAAGTTCCCTTATCAAGTATAAGAAAGGCCTCTGATCGAGTATAACAAAGTCCCCTGATCGAGTATAACAAAGTCCTCTAATCGAGTATAACAAAGGCCACTAATTGAGTTTAACAAAGGCCCCTGATCGAGTATAACAAAGTCCCCTGATCGAGTATAACAAACTCTCCTGGTCGAGTATAACAAAGTCCCCTGATCGAGCATAACAAAGTCCCCTGATCGAGTAAAACAAAGTCCCTTGACCGATTATAACAAAGGCCCCTGATCAAGTATAACAATGCCCTCTCATCGTGTATAACAAAGCCCCCTCATCGAGTATAACAAACTCCCCTGATCAAGTATAACAAAGTTCCCTGAACGAGTATAACAAAGTCCGCTGAACGATTAAAACAAAGGCCCCTGATCAAGTATAACAAAGTTCCCTGATCGAGTATAACAAAGCCCCCTGATCGAGTACAACAAAGTCTCCTGATCGAGTTTAACAAAGGCCCCTGATCGAGTATAACAAAGTCCCCTGGTCGAGTATAACAAAGGCCCCTCATCGAGTTTAACAAAGGCCCCTCATCGAGTATAACAAAGTCCCCTGATAAAGTATTACAAAGTCCCCTGAACGAGTATAACAAAGTCCTATGATCGAGAATAACAAAGTCCGCTGAGCGAGTATAACAAAGTCCCCTGATCGAGTATAACAAAGGCCCCTCATCGAGTATAACAAAGGCCCCTAATGGAGTTAACAAAGGCCCCTGATCGAGTATAACAAAGTCCCCTGGTCGAGTATATCAAGCTCCCCTGGTCGAGTATAACAAAGTCCCCTGATCGAGTATAACAAAGTCCCCTGATCGAGTATAACAAAGTCCCTTGAACGAATATAACAAAGTCCCCTGGTCGAGTATAACAAAGGCCCCTCATCGAGCTTAACAAAGTCCCCTGTTCAATTATAACAAAGTCCCCTGAACGATTATAACAAAATCCCCTGGCCGAGTATAACAAAGGCCCCTCATCGAGTATAACAAAGTCCCCTGATTGAGCACAACAAAGTCCCCTGATCGAGTTTAACAAAGGCCCCTGATCAAGTATAACAAAGTCCCCTGGTCGAGTATAACAAACTCCCCTGGTCGAGTATAACAAAGTCCCCTTATCGAGTATAACAAAGTCCCCTGAACGATTATAACAAAAGTCCCTGGTCAGATATAACAAAGGCCACTCATCGAGTATAACAAAGTTCCTGATCCAGAAGTGTAAGAGTCCTCCTTGGTATAACAAAGTCCCTGATCGAGTATAACAAGGTCCTGATCGAGTATACTTCAAAGCCCTGATCCCGAGTAGAACAAAGTCCTCCATGTCAGGTTTATAAAGGCTGGTCGAGAGTATAACAAAGGCACCTGATCCGAGTATAACGTCCGTGATCCGAGTATAACAAAGTCCGCTGATCGAGTATAACAAAGCTCCCCTGGTCCGAGTATAACAAAAGTCCCCTGATCGAGTATAACAAAGTCCCTGATGATCGGAGTATAACAAAGTCCCTGAACGTTTATAACAAAGTCCCCTGGTCGAGTATAACAAAGGCCCCTCATCGAGTATAACAAAGTCCTCTGATCAAGTATAACAAAGTCCCCTGAACGAGTATAACAAAGTCCCCTGATCGAGAATAACAAAATCCCCTGATCGAGTATAACAAAGGCCCCTGATCGAGTTTAGCAAAGGCCCCTGATCGAGTATAACAAGGTCCCCTGGTCGAGTATAACAAAGGCCCCTCATCGAGTTTAACAAAGCCCCCTCATCGAGTATAACAAAGTCCCCTGATCGAGTATAAAAAAGTCCCTTGAACGATTAAAACAAAGGACCCTGATCAAGTTTAACAAATCCCCCTGATCGTGTATAACAAAGCCCCCTCATCGAGCATAACAAAGTCCCCTGATCAAGTATAACAAAGTCCCCTGATCGAGTATAACAAAGTCCCCTCACCGAGTATAACAAAGTTCCCTGATCGAGTATAAAAAAGCCCCCTCATAGAGTATAACATTGTCCCCTGATCGAGTATAACAAAGCCCCCTGATCGAGTACAACAAAGTCCCCTGATCGAGTTTAACAAAGGCCCCTGATCGAGTATAACAAAGTCCCCTGGTCGAGTATAACAAAGGCCCCTCATCGAGTTTAACAAAGGCCCCTCATCGAGTATAACAAAGTCCCCTGATAAAGTATTACAAAGTCCCCTGAACGAGTGTAACAAAGTCCTATGATCGAGAATAACAAAGTCTGCTGAGCGAGTATAACAAAGTCCCCTGATCGAGTATAACAAAGGCCCCTCATCGAGTATAACAAAGGCCCCTAATGGAGTTTAACAAAGGCCCCTGATCGAGTATAACAAAGTCCCCTGGTCGAGTATACCAACCTCCCCTGGTCGAGTATAACAAAGTCCCCTGATCGAGTATAACAAACTCCCCTGATCGAGTATAACAAAGTCCCCTGAACGAATATAACAAAGTCCCCTGGTCGAGTATAACAAAGGCCCCTCATCGAGTTTAACAAAGTCCCCCGTTCAATTATAACAAAGTCCCCTGATTGAGTACAACAAAGTCCCCTGATCGAGTTTAACAAAGGCCCCTGATCGAGTATAACAAAGTCCCCTGGTCGAGTATAACAAACTCCCCTGGTCGAGTATAACAAATTCCCCTTATCGAGTATAACAAAGTCCCCTGAACGATTATAACAAAGTCGCCTGGTCGGGTATAACAAAGGCCCCTCATCGAGTATAACAAAGTTCCCTGATCAAGTATAACAAAGTCCCCTCAACGAGTATAACAAAGTCCCCTGATCGAGTATAACAAAGGTCCCTGATCGAGTATAACAAAGCCCCCTGATCGAGTGCAACAAAGTAACCATATCGAGTTTAACAAAGGCCCTTGATCGAGTATAACAAAGGCCCCTGATCGAGTATAACAACGTCCTCTGAACGAGTATAACAAAGTCCGCTGATCGAGTATAACAAAGGCCCCTGATCGAGTTTAACAAAGGCCACTGATCGAGTATAACAAAGCCCCCTGGTCGAGTTTAACAAAGGCCCCTCATCGAGTATAACAAAGGCCCCTGATTGAGTATAACAACGTCGCGTGATCGAGTATAACAAAGTCCGCTGATCGAGTATAACAAAGTCCCCTGATGAAGTATAACAAAGTCCGCTGATCGAGTATACCAAAGTCCCCATATCGAGTTTAACAAAGGCCCCTGATCGAGTATAACAAAGTCCCCTGGTCGAGTATAACAAAGGCCCCTCAAGGAGTTTAACAAAGGCCCCTCATCGAGTATAACAAAGTCCCCTAATCAAGTATAACAAAGTCCCCTGAATGAGTATAACAAAATCCCCAGATCGAGAATAACAAAGTCCGCTGATCGAGTATAACAAAGTCCCCTGATTGAGTATAACAAAGGCCCGTCATCGAGTATAACAAAGTCCCCTGATCAAGTATAACAAAGTCCGCTGATCGAGTATAACAAAGGCCCCTAATCGAGTTTAACAAAGGCCCCTCATCGATTATAACAAAGTCCCCTGATCGAGTATAACAAGGTCCCCTGAACGTTTATAACAAAGTCCCGTGGTCGAGTATAACAAAGGCCCCTCATCGAGTATAACAAAGTCCTCTGATCAAGTATAACAAAGTCCCCTGAACGAGTATAACAAAGTCCCCTGATCGAGAATAACAAAATCCCCTGATCGAGTATAACAAAGGCCCCTGATCGAGATTAACAAAGGCTCCTGATCGAGTATAACAAAGTCTCCTGGTCGAGTATAACAAAGGCCCCTCATCGAGTTTAACAGAGCCCCCTCATCGAGTATAACAAAGTCCCCTAATCGAGTATAAAAAAGTCCCTTGAACGATTAAAACAAAGGCCCCTGATCAAGTATAACAAAGCCCCCTGATCGTGTATAACAAAGCCCCCTCATCGAGTATAACAAAGTCCCCTGATCAAGTATAACAAAGTCCCCTGAACGAGTATGACAAAGTCCCCTGATTGAGTATAACAAAGTCCCTCACCGAGATAACAAAGTTCCCTGATCGAGTATAACAAAGCCCCCTCATAGAGTATAACAATGTCCCCTGATCGAGTATAACAAAGGCCCTCATCGAGTTTAATAAAGCCCTCATCGAGTTTAACAAAGCCCTCCTCGAGTATAACAAAGTCCCTGATCGAGTATAAAAGTCCCTTGAACGATTAAAACAAAGGCCCCTGATCAAGTATAACAAAGCCCCCTGATCGTGTATAAAAAAGCCCCCTCATCGAGCATAACAAAGTCCCCTGATCAAGTATAACAAAGGCCCCTCATCCAGTATAACAAAGTCCGCTGATCGAGTATAACAAAGTCACCTGATCGAGCAAAACAAAGTTCCCTAATCGACTATAACAAAGCCCCCTGATCGAGTATCGCAAAGTCCCCTGATAGAGTATAACAAAGTCCCCTGATCGAGTATAACAAAGGCCCCTCATCGAGTTTAATAAAGGCCCCTCATTGAGTATAACAAAGTCCCCTTGTCGAGTATAACAAAGGCCCTCATCGAGTTTTACAAAGGCCCCTCATCGAGTATAACAAAGTCCCCTGGTCGAGTATAACAAAGAACCCTGGTCGAGTATTACAAAGTCCCCTAGTGGAGTATAACAAAGGCCCCTGATCGAGTATAACAAAGGCCCCTCATCGAGTATAACAATGTCCCCTGATCGAGTATAACAAAGTCCGCTGATCGGGTATAACAAAGTCCCCTGATCGAGTATAACAAAGTCCCCTCATCGAGTATGACAAAGGCCCCTGATCGAGTTTAACAAAGGCCACTGATCGAGTATAACAAAGTCCCCTGGTCGAGTATAACAAAGGCCCCTCATCGAGTTTAACAAAGGCCCCTCATTGAGCATAACAAAGTCCCATGGTCGAGTATAACAAACTCACCTGGTCGAGTATACCAAAGTCCACTGATCGAGTATAACAAAGTCCCCTGATCGAGTATAACAAAGGCCCCTGATCGAGTTTAACAAAGGCCCTGATCGAGTATAACAACGTCCCTGATCGAGTATAACAAAGTCCGCTGATCGAGTATAACAAAGTCCCATGATCGAGTATAACAAAGTCCCCTGATCGAGTATAACAAAGGCCTCTGATCGAGTATAACAAAGTCCCCTGATCGAGTATAACAAAGTCCCCTGATAAAGTATAACAAAGTCCGCTGATCGAGTATAACAAAGTCCCCTGATCGAGTATAACAAAGTCCCCTCACCGAGTATAACAAAGTTCCCTGATCGAGTATAACAAAGCCCCCTCATAGAGTATAACAATGTCCCCTGATCGAGTATAACAAAGGCCCCTCATCGAGTTTAACAAAGCCCCCTCATCGAGTTTAACAAAGTCCCCTCATCGAGTATAACAAAGTCCCCTGATCGAGTATAAAAAAGTCCCTTGAACGATTAAAACAAAGGCCCCTGATCAAGTATAACAAAGCCCCCTGATCGTGTATAACAAAGCCCCCTCATCGAGCATAACAAAGTCCCCTGATCAAGTATAACAAAGGCCCCTCATCGAGTATAACAAAGTCCGCTGATCGAGTATAACAAAGTCACCTGATCGAGCAAAACAAAGTTCCCTAATCGACTATAACAAAGCCCCCTAATCGAGTATAGCAAAGTCCCCTGATAGAATATAACAAAGTCCCCTGATCGGGTATAACAAAGGCCCCTCATCGAGTTTAACAAAGGCCCCTCATTGAGTATAACAAAGTCCCCTTGTCGAGTATAACAAAGGCCCCTCATCGAGTTTAATAAAGGCCCCTCATCGAGTATAACAAAGTCCCCTGGTCGAGTATAACAAACTCCCCTGGTCGAGTATAACAAAGACCCCTGGTCGAGTATTACAAAGTCCCCTGATGGAGTATAACAAAGGCCCCCGATCGAGTATAACAAAGGCCCCTCGTCGAGTATAACAACGTCCCCTAATCGAGTATAACAAAGTCCTCTGATCGAGTATAACAAAGTCCCCTAATCGAGTATAACAAAGTCCCCTGATCGAGTATGACAAAGGCCCCTGATCGAGTTAACAAAGGCCACTGATCGAGTATAACAAAGTCCCCTGGTCGAGTATAACAAAGGCCCCTCATCGAGTTTAACACAGGCCCCTCATTGAGCATAACAAAGTCCCCTGGTCGAGTATAACAAACTCACCTGGTCGAGTATACCAAAGTCCACTGATCGAGTATAACAAAGTCCCCTGATCGAGTATCACAAAGGCCCCTGATCGAGTTTAACAAAGGCCCCTCATCGAGTTTAACAAAGCCCCCTCATCGAGTTTAACAAAGCCCCCTCATCGAGTATAACAAAGTCCCCTGATCGAGTATAAAAAAGTCCCTTGAACGATTAAAACAAAGGCCCCTGATCAAGTATAACAAAGCCCCCTGATCGTGTATAACAAAGCCCCCTCATCGAGCATAACAAAGTCCCCTGATCAAGTATAACAAAGGCCCCTCATCCAGTATAACAAAGTCCGCTGATCGAGTATAACAAAGTCACCTGATCGAGCAAAACAAAGTTCCCTAATCGACTATAACAAAGCCCCCTGATCGAGTATCGCAAAGTCCCCTGATAGAGTATAACAAAGTCCCCTGATCGAGTATAACAAAGGCCCCTCATCGAGTTTAATAAAGGCCCCTCATTGAGTATAACAAAGTCCCCTTGTCGAGTATAACAAAGGCCCCTCATCGAGTTTTACAAAGGCCCCTCATCGAGTATAACAAAGTCCCCTGGTCGAGTATAACAAAGAACCCTGGTCGAGTATTACAAAACTTCGATGGAGTATAACAAAGGCCCTGATCGAGTATAACAAAGGCTCATTGAGCATAACAAAGTCCCTGTCGGAGTATAACAAAACTCACCTGGTCGAAAGTATACCAAAGTCCACTGATCGAAAGTATAACAAAGTCCCTGATCGAGTATCACAGCGCCCCTGATCGAGTTCTAACAAAGGCCCCTGATCGAGTATAACAACGTCCTGGATCGAGTATTACAAAGTCCGGCTGATCGAGTATAACAAAGTCCCCTGATCGAGTGGTTAACAAAGTCCCTGGGATCGAGTATAACAAAGGCCTTCTGATCGAGATAACAAAGTCCCCTGATCGAGTATCACAAAGGCCCCTGATCGAGTTTAACAAAGGCCCCTCATCGAGTTTAACAAAGCCCCCTCATCGAGTTTAACAAAGCCCCCTCATCGAGTATAACAAAGTCCCCTGATCGAGTATATAAAAGTCCCTTGAACGATTAAAACAAAGGCCCTTGATCAAGTATAACAAAGTCCCCTGATCGTGTATAACAAAGCCCCCTCATCGAGCATAACAAAGTCCCCTGATCAAGTATAACAAAGGCCCCTCATCCAGTATAACAAAGTCCGCTGATCGAGTATAACAAAGTCACCTGATCGAGCAAAACAAAGTTCCCTAATCGACTATAACAAAGCCCCCTGATCGAGTATCGCAAAGTCCCCTGATAGAGTATAACAAAGTCCCCTGATCGAGTATAACAAAGGCCCCTCAACGAGTTTAATAAAGGCCCCTCATTGAGTATAACAAAGTCCCCTTGTCGAGTATAACAAAGGCCTCTCATCGAGTTTTACAAAGGCCCCTCATCGAGTATAACAAAGTCCCCTGGTCGAGTATAACAAAGAACCCTGGTCGAGTATTACAAAGTCCCCTGATGGAGTATAACAAAGGCCCCTGATCGAGTATAACAAAGGCCCCTCATCAAGTATAACAATGTCCCCTGATCGAGTATAACAAAGTCCGCTGATCGGGTATAACAAAGTTCCCTGATCGAGTATAACAAAGTCTCCTGATCGAGTATGACAAAGGCCCCTGATCGAGTTTAACAAAGGCCACTGATCGAGTATAACAAAGTCCCCTGGTCGAGTATAACAAAGGCCCCTCATCGAGTTTAACAAAGGCCCCTCATTGAGCATAACAAAGTCCCCTTGTCGAGTATAACAAACTCACCTGGTCGAGTATACCAAAGTCCACTGATCGAGTATAATAAAGTCCCCTGATTGAGTATCACAAAGGCCCTTGATCGAGTTTAACAAAGGCCCCAGATCGAGTATAACAACGTCCCTGATCGAGTATTACAAAGTCCGCTGATCGAGTATAACAAAGTCCCCTGATCGAGTATAACAAAGTCCCCTGATCGAGTATAACAAAGGCCTCTGATCGAAAGATAACAAAGTCCCCTGATCGAGTATAAATAAAAGTCCTCACCGAGTATAACAAAGTCTCATCGAGTTTAACAAAGCCCCCTCATAGAGTATAACAATGTCCCCTGATCGAGAATAACAAAGGCCCATCATCGAGTTTAACAAAGCCCCCTCATCGAGTTTAACAAAGCCCTCTCATCGAGTATAACAAAGTCCCCTGATCGAGTATAAAAAAGTCCCTTGATCGATTAAAACAAAGGCCCCTGATCAAGTATAACAAAGCCCCCTGATCGTGTATAACAAAGTCCCCTGATCAAGTATAACAAAGGCCCCTCATCGAGTATAACAAAGTCCGCTGATCGAGTATAACAAAGTCACCTGATCGAGCAAAACAAAGTTCCTTAATCGACTATAACAAAGCCCCCTGATCGAGTATAGCAAAGTCCCCTGATAGAGTATAACAAAGTCCCCTGATCGAGTATAACAAAGGCCCCTCATCGAGTTTAACAAAGGCCCCTCATTGAGTATAACAAAGTCCCCTTGTCGAGTATAACAAAGGCCCCTCATCGAGTTTAACAAAGGCCCCTCATCGAGTATAACAAAGTTTCCCTGGTCGAGTATAACAAACTCCCTGGTCGAGTATAACAAAGACCCCTGGTCGAGTATTACAAAGTCCCCGATGGAGTATAACAAAGGCCCCGATCGAGTATAACAAAGGCCCCTCATCGAGTATAACAACGTCCCTAATCGAGTATAACAAAGTCCGCTGATCGAGTATAACAAAAGTCCCCTAATCGAGTATAACAAAGTCCCCTGATCGAGTATGAGACAGCGCCCTGATCGAGTTAACAAAGGCTACTGATCGAGTATAACAAAGTCCCTGGTCGAGTATAACAGCGCCCCTCATCGAGTTTAATACAGGCCCCCATTGAGCATAACAAAGTCCCTGGTCGAGTATAACAACCACCTGGTCGAAATATAACAAAATCCCCTGATCAAGTATAACAGTCCCCTGATCAAGTATAACAAATTCCCCTAAGTGAGAATAACAAAGTCCCCTCATCGAGTATAAAAAGTCCCCTCATCGAGTATAACAAAGTCCCCTTATCGAGAATAACAAAGTTCCCTCATCGAGTATAGCAATGTCCCCTGATCGAGTATTTTAAAGTCCCTCATCGAGTATGACAAAGTCCACTAATCTGCCCTGATCAACTATAACAAAGTCCCCTGATCGAGTATAACAAAGTCCCTGATCGAGTATAACAAAGGCCCCTAATCGAGTTTAACAAAGGTCCCTAATCGAATATAACAAAGTCCCCTGATCGAGTATAACAAACTCCCCTGGTCGAGTATAACAAAGTCCCCTGATCGAGTATAACAAAGTCCCCTAATCGAGTATAACAAAGTCCCTTGAGCGATTATAACAAAGGCCCCTGATCAAGTATAACAAAGCCCTCTCATCGTGTATAAGAAAGCCCCCTCATCGAGTATAACAAACTCCCCTGACCAAGTATAACAAAGTTCCCTGAACGAGTATAACAAAGTCCCCTGAACGATTATAACAAAGGCCCCTGATCGAGTATAACAAAGTTCCCTGATCGAGTACAACAAAGTCCCCTGATCTAATTTAACAAAGGCCCTGATCGAGTTTAACAAAGGCCCCTCATCGAGTATAACAAAGTCCCCTGATAAAGTATTACAAAGTCCCCTGAACGAGTATAACAAAGTCCTATGATCGAGAATAACAAAGTCCGCTCATCGAGTATAACAAAGTCCCCTGATCGAGTATAACAAAGGCCCCTCATTTAGTATAACAAAGGCCCCTAATGGAGTTTAACAAAGGCCCCTGATCGAGTATAACAAAGTCCCCTGGTCGAGTATATCAAGCTCCCCTGGTCGAGTATAACAAAGTCCCCTGATCGAGTATAACAAAGTCCCCTGATCGAGTATAACAAAGTCCCCTGAACGAATATAACAAAGTCCCCTGGTCGAGTATAATAAAGGCCCCTCATCGAGTTTAACAAAGTCCCCTGTTCAATTATAACAAAGTCCCCTGAACGATAATAACAAAATCCCCTGGCCGAGTATAACAAAGGCCCCTCATCGAGTATAACAAAGTCCCTGATTGAGCACAACAAAGTCCCCTCATCGAGTTTAACAAAGGCCCCTGATCGAGTATAACAAAGTCCCCTGGTCGAGTATCACAAAGGCCCCTGATCGAGTTTAAAAAAGGCCCCTGATTGAGTATAACAACGTCCCTGATCGAGTATAACAAAGTCCGCTGATCGAGTATAACAAAGTCCCATGATCGAGTATAACAAAGTCCCCTGATCGAGTATAACAAAGGCCTCTGATCGAATATAACAAAGTACCCTGATCGAGTATAACAAAGTCCCCTGATAAAGTATAACAAAGTCCGCTGATCGAGTATAACAAAGTCCCCTGATCGAGTATAACAAAGTCCCCTCACCGAGTATAACAAAGTTCCCTGATCGAGTTTAACAAAGCCCCCTCATAGAGTATAACAATGTCCCCTGATCGAGAATAACAAAGGCCCATCATCGAGTTTAACAAAGCCCTCTCATCGAGTTTAACAAAGCCCCCTCATTGAGTATAACAAAGTCCCCTGATCGAGTATAAAAAAGTCCCTTGAACGATTAAAACAAAGGCTCCTGATCAAGTATAACAAAGCCCCCTGATCGTGTATAACAAAGTCCCCTGATCAAGTATAACAAAGTCCCTGATCAAGTATATAACAAAGGCCCTCATCGAGTATAACAAAGTCCGCTGATCGAGTATAACAAAGTCACCTGGATCGAGCAAAAAACAAAAGTTCCCTAATCGACTATAACAAAGCCCCCTGATCGAGTATAGCAAATTCCCCTGATAGAGTATAACAAAGTCCCCTGATCGAGTATAACAAAGGCCCCTCATCGAGTTTAACAAAGGCCCCTCATTGAGTATAACAAAGTCCCCTTGTCGAGTATAACAAAGGCCCCTCATCGAGTTTAACAAAGGCCCCTCATCGAGTATAGCAAAGTCCCCTGGTCGAGTATAACAAACTCCCCTGGTCGAGTATAACAAAGTCCCCTCAACGGGTATAACAAAGTCCCCTGATCGAGTATAACAAAGGTCCCTGATCGAGTATAACAAAGCCCCCTGATCGAGTACAACAAAGTCCCCATATCAAGTTTAACAAAGGCCCCTGATCGAGTATAACAAAGGCCTCTGATCGAGTATAACAACGTCCCCTGATCGAGTATAACAAAGTCCGCTGATAGGGTATAACAAAGTCCCCTGATCGAGTATAACAAAGTCCCCTGATCGAGTATAACAAAGGCCCCTGATCGAGCTTAACAAAGGCCAGTACGATCAAGTATAACAAAGCCCCTGGTCGAGCGCTTAACAAAGTCTCCTGATCGAGTATAACAAAGTTCCCTTATCAAGTATAAGAAAGGCCTCTGATCGAGTATAACAAAGTCCCCTGATCGAGTATAACAAACTCTCCTGGTCGAGTATAACAAAGTCCCCTGATCGAGCATAACAAAGTCCCCTGATCAAGTATAACAATGCCCTCTCATCGTGTATAACAAAGCCCCCTCATCGAGTATAACAAACTCCCCTGATCAAGTATAACAAAGTTCCCTGAACGAGTATAACAAAGTCCCCTGAACGATTAAAACAAAGGCCCCTGATCGAGTATAACAAAGTTCCCTGATCGAGTATAACAAAGCCCCCTAATCGAGTACAACAAAGTCCCCTGATCGCGTTTAACAAAGGCCCCTGATCGAGTATAACAAAGTCCCCTGGTCGAGTATAACAAAGGCCCCTCATCGAGTTTAACAAAGGCCCCTCATCGAGTATAACAAAGTCCCCTGATAAAGTATTACAAAGTCCCCTGAACGAGTATAACAAAGTCCTATGATCGAGAATAGCAAAGTCCGCTGAGCGAGTATAACAAAGTCCCCTGATCGAGTATAACGAAGGTCCCTCATCGAGTATAACAAAGGCCCCTAATGGAGTTAAACAAAGGCCCTGATCGAGTATAACAAAGTCCCCTGGTCGAGTATATCAAGCTCCCCTGGTCGAGTATAACAAAGTCCCCTGATCGAGTATAACAAAGTCCTCTGATCGAGTATAACAAAGTCCCTTGAACGAATATAACACAACCTTGGTCAGTATAACAAAAAGTCCCCTGATCGAGTATAACAAAGTCCCCTGATCGAGTATAACAAAGCCCCCTGATCGAAAGTATAACAAAGTCCCTGATCGAGTATAACAAGGTCCCTGATCGGTATAACAAAAGTCCCTTGAGCGATTATAACAAAGGCCCTGATCATATAACAAAGTCTTCCTATCGTGTATAACAAAGTCTCCTCATCGAGTATATAACAAACTCCCTGATCAAGTATAACAAAGTTCCCGAACGAGTATAACAAAGTCCCCTGAACGATTATAACAAAGGCCCTGATCGAGTATAACAAAGTTCCTGATCGAGTATAACAAAGCTCCCCATCGAGTACAACAAAGTCCCCTGTTTTAGGATTAACAAAGGCCCTGATCGAGTTTAACAAAGGCCCCTCATCATATAACAAAGTCCCTGATAAAGTATTACAAAAGTCCCTGAACGAGTATAACAAAGTCCTATGATCGAGAATAACAAAGTCCGCTCATCGAGTATAACAAAGTCCCCTGATCGAGTATAACAAAGGCCCCTCATTTAGTATAACAAAGGCCCCTAATGGAGTTTAACAAAGGCCCCTGATCGAGTATAACAAAGTCCCCTGGTCGAGTATATCAAGCTCCCCTGGTCGAGTATAACAAAGTCCCCTGATCGAGTATAACAAAGTCCCCTGATCGAGTATAACAAAGTCCCCTGAACGAATATAACAAAGTCCCCTGGTCGAGTATAACAAAGGCTCCTCATCGAGTTTAACAAAGTCCCCTGTTCAATTATAACAAAGTTCCCTGAACGATTATAACAAAATCCCCTGGCCGAGTATAACAAAGGCCCCTCATCGAGTATAACAAAGTCCCCTTATTGAGTACAACAAAGTCCCCTGATCGAGTTTAACAAAGGCCCCTGATCGAATATAACAAAGTCCCCTGGTCGAGTATAACAACGTCCCTGATCGAGTAGAACAAAGTCCGCTAATCGAGTATAACAACGTCCCTGATCGAGTATAACAAAGTTCACATCGAGTATAACAAAGTCCCATGATCGGTATAACAAAGTCCCTGATCGAGTATAACAAAGGCCTTGATCGAGTATAACAAAGTCCCCTGATCGAGTATAACAAAGTCCCCCTGATAAAGTATAACAAAGTCCGCTGATCGAGTATAAAAAGTCCCCTGATCGAGTATATAACAAAGTCCTCACCTAATATAACAAAGATCCCTTGATCGAGTATAACAGCCCTCATAGAGTATAACAATGTCCCCTGATCGAGTATAACAAAGGCCCTCATCGAGCTTAACAAAGCCCCTCATCGAGTTTAACAAAGCCCCCTCATTGAGTATAACAAAGCCCCCTGATCGAGTATAAAAAAGTCCCTTGAACGATTAAAACAAAGACCCCTGATCAAGTATAACAAAGCCCCCTGATCGTGTATAACAAAGCCCCCTCATCGAGCATAACAAAGTCCCCTGATCAAGTATAACAAAGGCCCCTCATCGAGTATAACAAAGTCCGCTGATCGAGTATAACAAAGTCACCTGATCGAGCAAAACAAAGTTCCCTAATCGACTATAACAAAGCCCCCTGATCGAGTATAGCAAATTCCCCTGATAGAGTATAACAAAGTCCCCTGATCGAGTATAACAAAGGCCCCTCATCGAGTTTAACAAAGGCCCCTCATTGAGTATAACAAAGTCCCCTTGTCGAGTATAACAAAGGCCCCTCATCGAGTTTAACAAAGGCCCCTCATCGAGTATAGCAAAGTCCCCTGGTCGAGTATAACAAACTCCCCTGGTCGAGTATAACAAAGTCCCCTCAACGGGTATAACAAAGTCCCCTGATCGAGTATAACAAAGGTCCCTGATCGAGTATAACAAAGCCCCCTGATCGAGTACAACAAAGTCCCCATATCAAGTTTAACAAAGGCCCCTGATCGAGTATAACAAAGGCCCCTGATCGAGTATAACAACGTCCCCTGATCGAGTATAACAAAGTCCGCTGATAGGGTATAACAAAGTCCCCTGATCGAGTATAACAAAGTCCCCTGATCGAGTATAACAAAGGCCCCTGATCGAGTTTAACAAAGGCCAATGATCAAGTATAACAAAGCCCCCTGGTCGAGTTTAACAAAGGCCCCTCATCGAGTATAATAAAGGCCCTGATAAAGTATAACAAAGTCCGGTGATCGAGTATAACAAAGTCCCCATATCGAGTTTAACAAAGTCCCCTCATCGAGTATAACAAAGTCCCTTGACCGATTATAACAAAGGCCCCTGATCAAGTATAACAATGCCCTCTCATCGTGTATAACAAAGCCCCCTCATCGAGTATAACAAACTCCCCTGATCAAGTATAACAAAGTTCCCTGAACGAGTATAACAAAGTCCCCTGAACGATTAAAACAAAGGCCCCTGATCGAGTATAACAAAGTTCCCTGATCGAGTATAACAAAGCCCCCTGATCGAGTACAACAAAGTCCCCTGATCGAGTTTAACAAAGGCTCCTGATCGAGTATAACAAAGTCCCCTGGTCGAGTATAACAAAGGCCCCTCATCGAGTTTAACAAAGGCCCCTCATCGAGTATAACAAAGTCCCCTGATAAAGTATTACAAAGTCCCCTGAACGAGTATAACAAAGTCCTATGATCGAGAATAACAAAGTCCGCTGAGCGAGTATAACAAAGTCCCCTGATCGAGTATAACAAAGGCCCCTAATGGAGTTAAACAAAGGCCCCTGATCGAGTATAACAAAGTCCCCTGGTCGAGTATATCAAGCTCCCCTGGTCGAGTATAACAACGTCCCCTGATCGAGTATAACAAAGTCCCCTGATCGAGTATAACAAAGTCCCTTGAACGAATATAACAAAGTCCCCTGGTCGAGTATAACAAAGTCCCCTGATCGAGTATAACAAAGTCCCCTGATCGAGTATAACAAAGTCCCCTGAACGATTATAACAAAATCCCCTGGCCGAGTATAACAAAGGCCCCGCATCGAGTATAACAAAGTCCCCTGATTGAGCACAACAAACTCCCCTGATCGAGTTTAACAAAGGCCCCTGATCGAGTATTACAAAGTCCACTGGTCGAGTATAACAAACTCCCCTGGTCGCGTATAACAAAGTCCCCTTATCGAGTATAACAAAGTCCCCTGAACGATTATAACAAAGTCCCCTGGTCGAGCATAACAAAGGCCCCTCATCGAGTATAACAAAGTTCCCTGATCAAGTATAACAAAGTCCCCTCAACGAGTATAACAAAGTCCCCTGATCGAGTATAACAAAGGTCCCTGATCGAGTATAACAAAGCCCCCTGATCGAGTACAACTAAGTCCTCATATCGAGTTTAACAAAGGCCCCTGATCGAGTATAACAAAGGCCCCTGATCGAGTATAACAACGTCCCGTGATCGAGTATAACAAAGTCCGCTGATCGAGTATAACAAACTCCCCTTGTCGAGTATTACAAAGTCCCCGGATCGAGTATAACAAAGTCCCCTGATCGAGTATAACAAAGTTCCCTGAACGTTCATAACAAAGTCCCCTGGTCGAGTATAAAAAAGGCTCCTCATCGAGTATAACAAAGTCCCCTGATCAAGTATAACAAAGTCCCCTGAACGAGTATAACAAAGTCCCCTGATCGAGAATAACAAAATCCCCTGATCGAGTATAACAAAGTCCCTGGTCGAGGCCATCATCGAGTTTAACAAAGCCCCTCATCGAGTATAACAAAGTCTCGATCGAGTATAAAAAGTCCTTTGAACGATTAAAACAAAGGCCCTGATCATATAACAAAGCCCTCATCGTATAACAAAGCCCCCTCATCGAGCATAACAAACTCCCCTGATCAAGTATAACAAAGTTCCCTGAACGAGTATAACAAAGTCCCTTGAACGATTATAACAAAGGCCCCTGATCGAGTATAACAAAGTTCCCTGATCCTGTATAAAAAAGCCCCCTGATCGAGTACAACAAAGTCCCCTGATCGAGTTTAACAAAGGCCCCTGATCGAGTATAACAAAGGCCCCTCATCGAGTATAACAAAGTCCCATGATAAAGTATTACAAAGTCCCCTGAACGAGTATAACAAAGTCCTATGATCGAGAATATCAAAGTCCGCTGAGCAAGTATAACAAAGTCCCCTGATCGAGTATAACAAATTCCCCTGATCGAGTATAACAAACTCCCCTGGTCGAGTATAACAAAGTCCCCTGATCGAGTATAACAAAGTCCCCTGATCGAGTATAACAAAGTCGCCTAAACGATTATAACAAAGTCCCCTATTCGAGTATAACAAAGTCCCCTGATCGAGTATAAAAATGGCACCCTAATCGAGTATAATAAAGTCCCCTCATCGAGTATAACAAAGTCCCCTGATCGAGTATAACAAAGCCCCCTCATCGAGTATAACAAAGTCCCCTGATCGAGTATAACAAAGTCTCCTGATCAAGTATAACAAAGTCCCCTTATCAAGTATTAGAAAGGCCTCTGATTGAGTATAACAAAGTCCTCTGATCGAGTATAATAAAGGCCCCTAATTGAGTTTAACAAAGGCCCCTGATCGAGTATAACAAAGTCCCCTGATCGAGTATAACAAACTCCAATGGTCGAGTATAACAAAGTCCCCTGATCGAGTATAACAAAGTCCCCTGATCGAGTATAACAAAGTCCCCTGAACGAATATAACAAAGTCCCCTGGTGGAGTATAACAAAGGCCCCTCATCGAGTTTAACAAAATCCCCTGGTCGAGTATAACAAAGTCCCCTGATCGAGTATAACAAAGTCCCCTGATCGAGTATAACAAAGTCGCCTAAACGATTATAACAAAGTCCCCTATTCGAGTATAACAAATTCCCCTGATCGAGTATAAAAATGGCACCCTAATCGAGTATAATAAAGTCCCCTCATCGAGTATAACAAAGTCCCCTGATCGAGTATAACAAAGCCCCCTCATCGAGTATAACTAAGTCCCCTGATCGAGTATAACAAAGTCTCCTGATCAAGTATAACAAAGTCCCCTTATCAAGTATAAGAAAGGCCTCTGATTGAGTATAACAAAGTCCTCTGATCGAGTATAATAAAGTCCTCGATCGAGTATAACAAAGGATCCAAATTGAGTTTAACAGCGTCCCCTGATCGAGTATAACAAAGTCCCCTGGTCGAGTATATCAAGCTCCCCTGGTCGAGTATAACAAAGTCCCCTGATCGAGTATAACAAAGTCCCCTGATCGAGTATAACAAAGTCCCTTGAACGAATATAACAAAGTCCCCTGGTCGAGTATAACAAAGGCCCCTCATCGAGCTTAACAAAGTCCCCTGTTCAATTATAACAAAGTCCCCTGAACGATTATAACAAAATCCCCTGGCCGAGTATAACAAAGGCCCCTCATCGAGTATAACAAAGTCCCCTAATTGAGTACAACAAAGTCCCCTGATCGAGTTTAACAAAGGTCCCTGATCGAGTATAACAAAGTCCCCTGGTCGAGTATAACAACGTCACTGATCGAGTATAACAAAGTCCGCTGATCGAGTATAACAAAGTCCCATGATCGAGTATAACAAAGTCCCTGCTGAGTATAACAAAGGCCCTCATCGAGTATAACAAAGTTCCCTGGATCAAGTATAACAAAGTCCCTCAACGAGTTTACTGAAGTCCCCTGATCGAGAGAAGTAAAGGTCCCTGATCGAGTATATAACAAAGCCCCCTGATCGAGTACAACAAAGTCCTCATATCGAGTTTAACAAAGGCCCCTGCTCGAGTATAACAACGTCCCCTGATCGAGTATAACAAAGTCCGCTGATCGAGTATAAAAAAGTCCCCTGATCGAGTATAACAAAGTCCCCTGATCGAGTATAACAAAGGCCCCTGATCGAGTTTAACAAAGGCCAATGATCGAGTATAACAAAGCCCCCTGGTCGAGTTTAACAAAGGCCCCTCATCGAGTATAACAAAGTTCCCTTATCAAGTATAACAAAGTCCGCTGATCGAGTATAACAAAGTCCCCATATCGAGTTTAACAAAGGCCCCTGATCGAGTATAACAAAGTCCCCTGGTCGAGTATAACAAAGGCCCCTCATCGAGTTTAACAAAGGCCCTCATCGAGTATAACAAAGTCCCCTAATCAAGTATAACAAAGTCCCCTGAATGAGAATAACAAAATCCCCAGATCGAGAATAACAAAGTCCGCTGATCGAGTATAACAAAGTCCCCTGATTGAGTATAACAAAGGCCCCTCATCGAGTATAACAAAGTCCCCTGATCAAATATAACAAAGTCCGCTGATCGAGTATACCAAAGTCCCCTGATCGAGTTTAACAAAGGCCCCTGATCGATTATAACAAAGTCCCCTGGTCGAAAGTAGTATAACAAACTCCCCTTGGTCGAGTATAACAAAGTCCTTTGATCGAATATAAAATGTCCCCTGATCGAGTAAAATAAAGTCCCCTGATCGAGTATAACAAAGCCTCCTCATCGAATATAACAAAGTCCCCTGGTCGAGTATAACAAAGTCCCCTGGTCGAGTATAACAAATAACCCTGATCGAGTATAACAAAGGCCCTTGATCGAGTTTAACAAATGCCCTTCATCGAGTATAACAAAGTCCCATAATCGAATATAACAAAGCCCCCTGATCGAGTATAAAGTCCCTTGAACGACAGAAACAAAGGCCCCTGATCAAGTATAACAAAACCCCTGATCGTATAACAAAGCCCCCCCATCGAGCATAACAAAGTCCCTGATCATATAACAAAGTCCCTGAACGAGTATAACAGTCCCCTGATCGAGTATATAACAAAGTCCTCACTGAGTATAACAAGTTCCTGACGAGTATAACAAAGTTCCCTGATCGAGTATAACAAAGCCCCCTCATAGAGTATAACAATGTCCCCTGATCGAGTATAACAAAGGCCCCTCATCGAGTTTAACAAAGCCCCCTCATCGAGTTTAACAAAGCCCCCTCATCGAGTATAACAAAGTCCCCTGATCGAGTATAAAAAAGTCCCTTGAACGATTAAAACAAAGGCCCCTGATCAAGTATAACAAAGCCCCCTGATCGTGTATAACAAAGCCCCCTCATCGAGCATAACAAAGTCCCTGATCAAGTATAACAAAGGCCCCTCATCGAGTATAACAAAGTCCGCTGATCGAGTATAACAAAGTCACCTGATCGATCAAAATAAAGTTCCCTAATCGACTATAACAAAGCCCCCTGATCGAATTTAACAAAGGCCACTGATCGAGTATAACAAAGTCCCCTGATCGAGTATAACAAAGGCCCCTCATCGAGTTTAACAAAGGCCCCTCATTGAGTATAACAAAAACCCCTTGTCGAGTATAACAAAGGCCCCTCATCGAGTTTAACAAAGGCCCCTCATCGAGTATAACAAAGTCCCCTGGTCGAGTATAACAAACTCCTCTGGTCGAGTATAACAAAGAACCCTGGTCGAGTATTACAAAGTCCCCTGATGGAGTATAACAAAGGCCCCTGATCGAGTATAACAAAGGCCCCTCATCGAGTATAACAACGTCCCCTGATCGAGTATAAAATAGTCCGCTGATCGAGTATAACAAAGTCCCCTGATCGAGTATAACAAAGTCCCCTGATCGACTATGACAAAGGCCCCTGATCGAGTTTAACAAAGGCCACTGATCGAGTATAACAAAGACCCTTGGTCGAGTATAACAAAGGCCCCTCATCGAGTTTAACAAAGGCCCCTCATTGAGCATAACAAAGGCCCGTGATCGAGTATAACAAATTCACCTGGTCGAGTATACCAAAGTCCACTGATCGAGTATAACAAAGTCCCTGATCGAGTATCACAAAGGCCCCTGATCGAGTTTAACAAAGGCCCGTGATCGAGTATAACAACGTCCCTGATTGAGTATAACAAAGTCCGCTGATCGAGTATAACAAAGTCCCCTGATCGAGTATAACATAGTCCCATTATCGAGTATAACAAAAAACTCTGATCGAGTATAACAAAGTCCCCTGATCGAGTATAACAAAGTCCCCTGATCGAGTATAACAAAGGCCCCTAATCGAGTTTAACAAAGTCCCCTGTTCAATTATAAGAAAGTCCCCTGAACGATTATAACAAAATCCCCTGGCCGAGTATAACAAAGGCCCCTCATCGAGTATAACAAAGTCCCCTGATTGAGTACAACAAAGTCCCCTGATCGTGTTTAACAAAGGCCCCTGATCGAGTATAACAAAGTCCCCTGGTCGAGTATAACAAACTCCCCTGGTCGAGTATAACAAAGTCCCCTTATCGAGTATAACAAAGTTCCCTGTTTGAGTAAAACAAAGTCCCCTGAACGATTATAACAAAGTCCCCAATGAGTATATAACAAAGGCCCTCATCGAGTATAACAGTCCCCTGATCATATAACAAAGTCCTCAACGAGTATATAACAACAAAGTCCCCTGATCGAGTAGCAACAAAGGTCCCCTCATCGAGTATAACAAAGCCCTGATTGAGCAATACAACAAAAGTCCCCAGACGATGAATAAAGGCCCTGATCGAGTATAATAAAGTCCTCTGGTCGAGTATGACAAAGTCCCCTGATCGAGTATAACAAAGTCCCCTGTTCGAGTATAACAAAGTCCCCTGATCGAGTATAACATTGGCCCCTGATCGAGTTTAACAAAGGCCACTGATCGAGTATAACAAAGCCCCCTGGTCGAGCTTAACAAAGGCCCCTCATCGAGTATAACAAAGTCCCCTGATCAAGTATAACAAAGTCCGCTGATCGAGTATAACAAAGTCCCCATATCGAGTTTAACAAAGGCCCCTGATCGAGTATAACAAAGTCCCCTTGTCGAGTATAACAAAAGCCCCTCATCGAGTTTAACAAAGGCCCCTCATCGAGTATAACAAAGTCCCCTAATCAAGGATAACAAAGTCCCCTGAATGAGTATAACAAAATCCATAGATCGAGAATAACAAAGTCCACTGATCGAGTATAACAAAGTCCCCTGGTCGAGTATAACAAAGGCCCCTCATCGAGTATAACAAAGTCCCCTGATCAAGTATAACAAAGACCCCTGAACGAGTATAACAAAATCCCCTGATCGAGAATAACAAAGTCCGCTGATCGAGTATAACAAAGTCCCCTGATAGAGTATAACAAAGTCCTCTGATCGAGTAGAACAAAGGCCCCTCATCGAGTTTAACAAAGGCCCCTCATCGAGTATAACAAAGTCTCCTGGTCGAGTATAACAAACTCCCCTGCTCGAGTATAACAAAGGCCCCTGATCGAATATAACAAAGGCGCCTGACGAGTATAAGAAAGGCCCCTGATCGAGTATAACAAAGTTCACTGACCGAGTATAACAAAGTCCCCTGATCGGGTATAACAAAGTCCCCCTGATCGAGAATAACAAAGTCCCCTGACCGAGTATAACAAAGCCCCCTGATCAAGTATAACAAAGGCCCCTGATCGAGTATAACAAAGTCCCCTGGTCGAGTATAACAAAGTCCCCTGATCGTGTATAACAAAGGCCCCTCATCGAGTATAACAAAGTCCCATGATCGAGAATAACAAAGTCCCCTCATCGAATATAACAAAGTCCCCTCATCGAATATAACAAATTCCCCTGATCGAGTATAACAAATTCCTCTGATCGAGTATAACAAAGTCCCCTGGTCGAGTATAACAAAGTCCCCTGATCGAGTATAACAAAGTCCCCTGATCGAGTATAACAAAGTCGCCTAAACGATTATAACAAAGACCCCTATTCGAGTATAACAAAGTCCCCTCATCGAGTATAGAAATGGCCCCTAATCGAGTATAACAAAGTCCCCTCATCGAGTATAACAAAGTCCCCTGATCGAGTATAACAAAGCCCCCTCATCGAGTATAACAAAGCCCCTGATCGAGGAAAACAAAGTCCTTGATCGAGTATAAAAAAGTCCCCTGATCGAGTATAACAAAGTCTCCTGATCAAGTATAACAAAGTCTCCTGATCGAGTATAACAAAGTCCCCTGATCGAGTATAAGAAAGGCCTCTCATCGAGTATAACAAAGTCACCTGATCTAGTATAACAAATTCCCCTGATCGAGTATAACATATCACCTGATCGAGTATAACAAAGTCCTCTGGTCGAGTATAACAAAGTCCCATGATCGAGTATAACAATGTCACCTGGTCGAGTATAACAATGTCCCCAGATCGAGTATAACAAAGGCCCCACATCGAGTATAGCAAAGCTCATTGGTCAAATATAGTAAAGTCCACTCATCGGGTATAACAAAGTTCCTCGATCGAGTCTAACAAAGGCCTCTGGTCGAGTAAGACAAAGTCCCCTAATCAAGTATAAAAAAGTCCCGTGGTCGAATATTTCAAAGTCCCCTAATCGAGTATAACAAAGTCCCCTAGTCGAGCATAATAAAGCACCCTCATCGAGTATAACAAAGGCCCCTAATCGAGTATAACAAAGTCTCCTGATCGCGTATAACAAAGTCCCCTGATCGAGTATAACAAACTCCCCTGGTTGAGTATAAGAAAGTCCCCTGATCGAGTATAACATATCCTCTGATTGAGTATAACAAA
This sequence comes from Homarus americanus, assembly GCF_018991925.1. Classification (NCBI taxonomy): domain Eukaryota; kingdom Metazoa; phylum Arthropoda; class Malacostraca; order Decapoda; family Nephropidae; genus Homarus; species Homarus americanus. The sequence continues at coordinate 42 of NW_024729583.1, read as the reverse complement.
GTTCGCTGGTCGAGTATTTAAAAGTCCCCTGATCGAGTATAA
>NW_024729582.1:0-22418 GCF_018991925.1 Homarus americanus | reverse complement strand
ATGTGCATATACTGTATGTCCTGCTTAAGTTCTATAACTTGTGATAGCAATTTGATGGTTGAAGTCTTATTTGCTGCTTTCCACGACAGAAGATTAACCTTGGACATCTTTTTCCAGATGCTCAATGGACCAACAATACGTTTCTTGACAAAATTTTCATAATTTTGTCTTCCAACTTCATATGCACATAGATTGTCATATTTGGCATTTTCTGGCATTACAGCTCCAGTTACCAAGTTTAAAAGAGCATCATTTTCCTGGGATTACAGTCACCAATAACATTGTGTAGCTTCTGCACATCAGCATACTGACGGCTGACAATAGCTGTAGAGAGCTCATGATGTTCTGTTCTTTTGTAATCTTTATGAGTTTGATATTTTATGTAATGAACTTAATTTGAAAACCCAAATGGTAGTATATGATCTTTTATCACCTTAGACACTCTGTGCGTCATGCCTCTCAAGTGATTTTTTTCCTCTCTTACTTCTCTGGACAAATACGACCTTTATCCCATCAGAAAAAAATATCACCATATATTTTCTTAATCTACAGGTGCCAAGGTTTAAAATGACGGATGGTGTTAAAAATTAACCTGAAATTTTTACGTGACCACATATTGTCTTGTTGAGTTTCTGAGAGAACTTCACGGCTAAATAGCACCTCTGTATTGATAGCCGGTACATGTCGTAATATCCACCGCTCATAGTTAAATCTTTATGTCCGTTTATTTTGTCCTAATTTAAGTATCAAAGAGTGTTTTTATTTTTAAGTATCTTAAGTATCTTTTTCCTCACTCTTAAGTATCTAAGTATGATGATTTTTTCATTTTTAAGTAACTAACCATATTTTTGTTTTCATTATAAAATGTGATTGATATAGACAACAGAAGTAAATATCAGCTGGAGGTCGTAAACGAAGCTGATGTGAAGTATTTTGACTCACTGTTCCCACGAACTAATTGCTTTTCTGGTTTATACCGAAGAAATAAAACCGTCAACGAACCATCCTTCTATCTAAAATAAACGCGCTTCAGGCGACATAGGAAGCGAAGGCTATTCTGATACTAAGAATGACTTTGTGTACTGTGGTGAAGCTGGGGGTAGGATAGGGTTGTGTTGGGTTGGGATGGGTTAGGATTACGCATGTGTGGGTATATTCTGTCGCATTTTATAGGTATCTTGCGTCTTTCTCTTTATTCCTTCTTTTTCATGAGTATCTGTGCCTATTAATACACCACCTCGCAGGATAGTGGAAGAGGAATGGATAGTAACGAGATAATATTCTTCTTACATATACCTTAGCTTGATTACAGGTAACACCAGGTAGAAGTTACGTGACTCTTAAGAGTTTTCCTCGACTTGGCTGATTCAACTGTAAGACTTGCTGTATTTATCCTTATTAAAATCCTCCACCTGTAAGACCTTCCACTTGTAAGACTCTCCACCTGTAAGACCCTCCACTTGTAAGACTCTCCACTTGTAAAACCCTTTATGGATTTGAAATACCTTCTCGTCTTGACTCCACTAGTACTGTACACACCCTCTCTAGCCTTAGTTTACAGTAATGTTGAAGTATATAATGAAGACTCACAGCTCATGGGTTAGAAAAAACAAAAGATGCTTGTTTTATTGATTTATTTATTTATTTATTTATAGCTTATTTTAGAATCCCCGAAAGTTAGAACAAAATGGCTGACGGGACTCACAAGCGGGCGATGTTTACAGTATGGACCAAGAATAAAAAATAAATGAAAAATAAAATAAATAAATCGTAAATTTGTGCATTGTTTCTCCAGGGGTAATTATAGAAGTACAAATGTTCTCCAGCAGTGGGTAACGATCATAGCCACGTATAGAGCTTCTAACGCAGGTAGATTGATATAGATGCATTACCTGGAGTTAGTGGGTTACAGGGGCCTCTTACACGATAATATTAAAGGTGTTTTTTTCCTTCTGTTTGTGGCACTTGAGGTGTTTAGGTTAGGTTTAATTAAAATGGTTTAGTTATAATAGTTATATTACGATAAGTTAAGTTGAATTTAGAACTATTTATTTGCATATATCGTGTTTTAGAAGGATTTGTTAGCTAATAAGTTTAATTTGGATACATTTAGTTTAATTTAGATCATTTGATTTTACAAGGTCGTATTATAATGACTGGGAACCATATAGAAAACTGTTAGAGAAGTAAATATTTCTACGGCAGTGAATGAGTAAGTCAATAAGTGGTGTATAGAGCTGCTGACGCAACTTAAACGGTATATACTGTACATTGTATGTTATCAGAGCTTTCCTGTTGTACGTAACCGCCTCCGTCAAAGTGTCTTACTGGCTCATGTGAAGATTAGCCTCTAGTTTATTTAACCTCAAGATTAACTACACTGGCACTGCCTGACCTGACCTGACCTGACCTACCCTACCCTACCCTACCCTACCCTACCCTACCCTACCCTACCCTATCCTAACCTAACCTAACCTAACTTAACTTCCCAAGTAGCGTTAGGTTAATCATTAGTTGAAATAAGCTGGGAGGGTTAATCTTCAGGTAATCTATCTTAATTAACAATTTTGGTCAGGTGAGGCCTTCCTTACCTTACTTGAGAGCAGGAGGAGGAGGACTTGCTAACGTCTACAGATCATCGTCAACCAAGGCAGATATTGAATACCTTTTGTTTACCTTCGTGGCTTAAGAACACATCTTAACACCATAAGACTATTCTCCTCAATACAATAATACAGTAATTGATTATTGTATTCTAATAAAATTTACGGTGTATCTTGTGAACCAGATTTATTGTTTGACCTTAGTGAATGAGAAACTGGTTGAGGTGTATTGTGGTAAACATCCTTAAGAGCAGCTCTGTGTGTTCTTACGACCTCAAAGTAACACAAAAGGTAGCCAATATCTACCCTTGATCAGTCACACTATGTAGATGTCAATTGTGTCATTTTTCTAGACTTAGTGCCCCCTGGAGGAGAAAGTAAATACAATGTTGATATATTTTGGTCACAACACACACTAGTAGATTATTTTTCCTTTTAACTAAATAATTAACACTATGAAGCTAACTAATTATATAACTCAAAGATGGTAACCAATATGGCGTCGATATTGTTCACATACTCTATGATAAATAGATGTATTGTCTGTTTAATTTTAGGGAAGAATTTAATTTATAAACTTTTGAGAATCTGGATACAGGAGTTTTGTCTTTGTGTGTGTGTGTGTGGTGATGATGACGCATACTTTCCTCTGCAGTGAAAAATATATCTTGACATTGCAAAGTTTAACTGTAAGCCGAAGGAACGTTTGTAATGTGACTTGTTATGTGAAATTGTAACTTGAAATTCTTTGTGAAAAATATTTCCCTATAAAGTTTGGCAATAAATGAAGTATTACATCAAGGTGTAACTTGTAGTTTTTTGTGGAGTAATTACCTATGTGGACGATACAGCTACTCCAGGGTGTAAGACCTAGAGTAGAAAGTCTTTAGACCTTACCTGAGGTTGAAAGACTCTTATAGTGGAACGTCTTAGGTATTGAAACTTTAATTACAGTAAATAAAATATAATCTACCTAAACATTCCTTCACCTGGCGACAACTAATGATACAGGTGGTGTAATAGCTCTTTAAAATTCCTCCGTTTGATATAATAATAACCACACATGAACTTATAATGTGCAATATCTTGATAACACATTAGCTGCAACATTACACATAGTCCAGTGTATGTGTAGTGAGGGACATCTACCTAAATGAGTTACAGAATGTGGAGTTGAGGCAAAAAAAAGTTGGGACATGTTTGAGATCATCAGTTGAGCCAAACGTTTATACTCAATATTGTTTTAATGGTATTTTAGAGCGACCGAAAAATGTAAACAAAATGGTCGGCTAGGTGACACATACCTTACAAGAAATAAACATGAGAACGAACACACACACACACACACACACACCAGTTTTACCCACATTATCACCAGACTATCGGCATACCTGGTCGGTGGACACCTGCCTCCTCCTCCTCCTCCTCACCTTGCTAATATGCTAATATGCTAATATGCTAATATGCTCTGGTATGTTCCAGTCTATTTAAGATATGCTCCCATCTATCTTAAAGAGCTTATGCTAGGTTGGTCTGATATGCTCCTCAAAGACTATGCTGATATACTCTTGTCATCTGATATGCCATTATGTTCATATCACTCTAAAGGATATACTAATATGTTCTGATATGTTGGTATGGTTCTGTCTCTCAGAGGGTGTGTTGATGTACTATAAGAGCATATGGGGTATGCTGATATACTTGGTTATGTAGCTAGGCTCATATCTCTCTTACAGGGTATGCTAATATACCCTGATATGCTTGCATCTATCTCTGAGCGTATACTGGTTGACTGTAATGACATAAGAGATATGCTGGTATGCTTCTAAGGGAATATGTTAACATACTCTAATAATAATTTGAAATGAGGTTAGCTATACCTTAGATTCAGGGGATATACTGATATGATATGAATTAACCTAGAAGTATACTGATATGTTCTCAAGGCATTCAGGGATCTGTTAGTATGCTTCGACATACTTTCGGAACAAGGTAAACTGGACCTTCAGAAGATAGGGTGATATGCTGACATATTCTGATGGATCTAAGAGAGAGTGGAAGACTATGAGAGCTAGTTAATATACTCAGGTATGTTGATATCCCTTCATGGCACTTGGGATATATGGTAATATACTCCGATGTGTCTCTTTGGATATACTGATATGCTACTAATGGGTCCCCAGAAAGCAGGAGACAAGTTGATCTGCTTCGAGGACACTAATCTGTATAATGATTTTTTCCCTGACTGTTAAGAAGTATACTGGTATATTTCAAATGTTGCTTAGTATTATAGTATACTTTGGGCTGTTCTGAACATATTTCACAGCTGATTTTCAGAAATATATGCTGCTGTCACTGGCTTGTTTATTCCGGAGACATTGATTATACTTTGAGTATGTTGATATGCTTTGTTACCAGTCAAGGAATATGCTGATATGTTCTGACACTTCTCAGTGATTACCCTGATATACTTAGATACCTGATAGTATTTATTGGAGTATAGTGTCCTATACTCTGATGTCATTCTAGTGATATGCTGATGAGCTGACATACCGCTTTTTGTAACTGTGATATATTGAATCATATACATCCATTCCTCACGCTTAATATATATGATATTCTAAACAATGCTGATATTATTTATGTTATACCCTGATTATATACTAACATACTACAGTGTCATTTATAGTGTATGATATTAAACATTCGGGGGTATACTTTGAGGTTATTTAGAGAATATGATGGCAAACGGTGATATACTCTGATGCCATATTTGGTATACACAGATATATTGATATAATTTATATAATATACCGATAGATATAACTAAATATCTGTGAAGTAAATCCTGTACTTTTTGATATACCATTCAGGGTGAAGGTATGCTAATATACCACGATAGCACCCGTCTCTCAGCGCTAATATACCCTGATGGCACACTTAACATCCTGGCGCCGGTCGTGGGGTATACTGATATGCTAAAGTCTTCTTCATCTTCTAATATCTCGACTTCAGTTTCGTAAACTGTGATTACTTAAACGTATTTAACGCTCGTTTACGTAACTTTTTTGTAGAATAAATGAATGTATATCCGGGGTTCTTCTGTTTCTTTGTCCATCTGATGTTTGCGTCCATGTTGAGGAGAACCACTTAGCAGGGCTCGCATTTTCCCATAATGTGTTACCTCAAGTTCCATAATTTGCACTTAGTGAAGCCACGATATCCCGCGCTATGTTGCCCGTCTTACTTCCTTCTGGGTTATGTGTCTTAAGTTGGTGAAAAAATTAAATTAAGGCTGAATTATTGTTAAATGTTAAGGTATTATAGTACTTGTCTGTCGTGTTGCTAATATAACATAGTTTCACCAGCAGTATGTACTCAAGAGCTTATTAACATCGTTGACGAGTCAGAGCCGCAACACTGAACCAATCTATATGAACATTAACACAAAAAATAAATTGTTACATTACATCGACTATCAAGACATAACTTACAATACAAATTAATAAATAATTGTACCAGGCAGATAAAAATATTAGTTACAAAAAATTATGAAAATAGTCTTAATGTTCACGCCAGAACTTACCCCATAACAAAAGCTATACAACATTTTCCCAGTTAAGACTTCGTTAAATACAATCTCAAACTCCTTCTCAGAAACTGTGTTGGTGGTGTGCCACGTGTGGTGTGTGTGTGTGTGTGTGTGTGTGTGTGTGTGTGTGACAGCACCTTTGATTTATACAAATATTCACCCAAATGAATAACACCAAGTAATTCACCATGTTATTCACGACTCTTAGATCACTTGGCTTGCGTCTCTCAAAAGGTCGAGCCAGGGTCAGCTGATTCAGTAAACACCGCTCACATTAATAGGGACCTGCCACACTTTGCCATAAACAGATAAATTGTACTGGGAATTTTCCCCCCACACACTCATCATTGTCACTTTATGTAACTTGCTGACAAAACCCATGACCCTTCAGGCCTTTTACGCCCTTAATGCATGAGTCATAAAGGCAAGCATGAACTCCGCATGCTTCCCAGTTGGGCACTGTAAACGCTTCTGCGCTTCACCTTGCACAGGATGTAAGGGGGGTGCCCAATAAACTAGCCCCCTCGTGGGCAATCTGTAATCACTACCACTGTCTCGCGGCCCAGAGTAGTAGTTGGACATATCACTAGACAGGCAAATTCACACTTAACACAAGTGTTATCTCAAGGTCATATTCACAACACTTCCCTGGACAGAATTCATAATTTATTTTCTCATATTACATCTGTGTGTATACCTGCTACTAGATAAACAGAAAATGCCAAGAAGTGTTTACATCAAGCGCTGCCACTTAAGAGTTCCAAGAACTAAATTAAAACAATTAGTGTGTGTGTGTGCATGGTGTGAGTGTGCATGGTGTGTGTGTGTGCATGGTGTGAGTGTGCATGGTGTGTGTGTGTGTGAGTGTGCATGGTGTGTGTGTGTGCATTGTGTGTGTGTGTGTGTGTGTATATGGTGTGTGTTTGTTTGTTTGTATGGTGTGTGCATGGTGTGTGTGTGTGTGTTTGTGTATGTGTGTATGGTGTGTGTATGTGTATGGTGTGTGTATGTATGGTGTGTGTGATCGTGTGTGTGTGTGTATGTGTGTGTATGGTTTGTGCATGTACGGTGTGTGTATGGGTGTGTGTGATTGTGCATGGTGAGTGTGTGACTGTGTATGGGGTGAGTGTGTGTGTGTGTGTGTGTTTCCATTGCCATGAGGATATCATACAATTCTTAAAGCACTGGTCCTATGGGCGCATTTTTTTTTAGCAATTTCTTGCCGGAAAGTTATTTCGAGCAATTTTCGAGAAATTCGAGCAAGTTTTTGAAGCATTTTTATTGACAATCGTGATAGTCAATTTCTTGACTATTTCGAGCAAGATTATCGGTTCAAAACCCGGTTAATACCATATTTAATGACACGAAGCTTATTTATCGAGTATTTACCTTGGCTATATATAACATAGATCAATAACATTATGTATAAAATGCACAAACAGTTTTTACGACACACTGAGTTTATTATTTGGGTGGTGTTTTGGCGTGTTTGTTTACAAAACACAAGCCCATACAGCCGGTCATTCTCCACACACTAACAACCCTCCCTACTGTAACTACGATAGTTGAACCAGTCTATATTAAACACTCGTTCCTCCTCCTCGCCAGCCACTTACGAGTCCCCAATAGTTTTTCTTCGCTTTCTCTCATTTCTTTTAATAATAACAATAATACCAAGGATAGCTGCTGCGTCGTCTGCATTGTTGTTGTGATGTTCCGTCTCCCTTCTACTCGCACAGCGGCGTTAACTTTTTTTTCTTGCTGTAGTAACTGAACCAAGAGCCACTCGTGTGACCACATTTGGAAGAAATTACTCGTAATTTCTTGCTCCAAATTAATTGCTCATCAAAGGGATCGTGTGACCGTAACTTAAGTCACCCTTTAAGAAAAACTGTAAATACTGATTCACAAAACTTAAGGATAATTTCTGACTTGGAACCATAGGTGTAATGCAGAAAACAGTTATTATATTCTAAAACCTACCCAAGAAATCTTTTACCCACTTACGATATAATTCTTTTCTATTCCATCAATAGATGTTATTTTACTTTTTTATACGTATTTTTATTTTAGTAATTTATAAACTATTTTTTTTATATACTTCATTACCTTTTAGTGTAATGAAGAGAATGAATTACAGAAGGTTTTTATAATTATATTGCGAACAATATTTTTCCTCGCAATAAATAAACAATGACGATGATCTTGTTTACAATATGGAGCTTGATGTCTTACTCCATGTTCGTTTATTACATTTTTTGCCATACCCGACTGTTCTTTTCTTTCTTGTGGTGAAGGTTTATGACAATTGATATATATATAAAGTTGAGTTAAGAATAATGACTCTGATATTATAGCCATTAGGTCCTGAATAATAAGTGGTGTCTAAGTGAACAAATGTATGATGTCTTCAATTACCAGCGTAGTGGGGGGTAACAGTGGGGGTAGAAGCGAAGGGTAGGAGTGAAGGGTGGGAGTAAGGCGTGGGAGTAAGGGGTGGGAGTAAGGGGTGGGAGTAAGGGGTGGGAGTAAGGCGTGGGAGTAAGGGTGGGAGTAAGGGGTGGGAGTAAGGGGTAGGAGTAAGGGGTGGGAGTAAGGGGTGGGAGTAAGGGATGGGAGTAATGGGTGGGAGTAAGGTGGGAGAAGGGGAGCATGGGTGGAGGCGTGGAGTAAGGCGGAGTAGGGCGGGAGTAAGGGGCAAGGGTGGGAGTAAGGGTGGGAGCAAGGGAGTAAGGCGTGGGAGCAAGGGGTGGAGCAGGGTGGGAGGCAGGGAGTAAGGGGTGGGAGTAAGGGGTAGGAGTAAGGGGTAGGAGTAAGGGGTGGGAGTAAGGGGGTGGGAGTAAGTGGTGGGAGTAAGGGGTGGGAGTAAGGCATGGGAGTAAGGCGTGGGAGTAAGGGTGGGAGTTAGGGGTGTGAGTAAGGGGTGGGAGTAAGGGGAGGAGAATGGTGGGAGTAAGGGTGGGAGGAGGTGGAGCACGAGTGAGCAAGGGAGTATGGTGAGCAAGGGTGGAGTAAGGGGTGGGAGCAAGGTAGGAGTAAGGGAGTGGTGTGGAGTATGGGTGGAGGTTATGTGGAAGTAAGGGTGGGATTAAGGGGTGGGATTAAGGGGTCGGAGTAAGGGGTAGGAGTAAGGGGTGGGAGTAAGGGGTGGCAGTAAGGGGTGGCAGTAAGGGGTAGGAGTAAGGGTTGGGAGCAAGGGGTACGAGTAAGAGGGTGGAAGCAAGGGGTGGAAGCAAGGGGTGGGAGTAAGGGGTATGAGTAAGTGGTAGGAGTAAGTGGTAGGAGTAAGGGGTAGAAGTAAGGGGTAGAAGTAAGGGGTAGGAGTAAGGGGTAGAAGTAAGGGGTAGAAGGAAGGGGTGGGAGCAAGGGGTGGGAATAAGGGGTGGGAATAAGGGGTGGGATTAAGGGGTGGGAGTAAGGGGTAGGAGTAAGGGGTAGGAGTGACGAGTAAGAATGTGGGACAAGAGGGAGGGGTAGCAGTGGGGGGTAGGGTTAGGTTACAAACTTCTATTTACTTCATCATCTGTATCCTGCTGGTGATGTTCTCTCTTTAAACAATTTGTAAAATAAATAAATAAATGGTCAGGTGTAAATGGTAAGAATTTAACAGAGTAATACTGAGGTATTACAAGAAAGAACTAAAACTGTCCACTGTGTGTATCAACATTTTATAAAAGTATTTGTGAAGCTGTAAAATACTTAGATATAAACTTTTAATTCAACTCTGTAATAAAAATAATTGCAATAATGAATCTAAACAAGAAATGAACTGGGTGAAAAAAATCTACAAAATACTAAAAATATAAAAAAGAAGAATTACAGTAAAACCTGAATCATTGTAATAAACATGATTAAACTTTTCGTTGTTATGACCTAAAACAAACAAGGAAGACTCGTCTAGATTTTCGCTCTGTGAATTAACTCCTTGGATCGCTTTTGGGCAAGAGGGGAGTTACTCCGACTTATTCCGTGAAAATATTCCCAACTGTCCATAGAATCCGTTACAGTTTCCTTTATAGTAAGTGACTTACAAATGATTAATATTCCCATTCACCAATACTTTATTATATCAGAGAACAGTGCAGAGATAAGCTGGCCAATGAGCGATGGTCAAAGATAATACAGATTTAATACTGGATTGATAAGTACAGCTATAGTGATTTGTTTTATGTTACAGTAATAATAAACTTTATCAAATGATATAACTACCAAAGTGTTATTTTCGTGATCGATACCCTGCTGCCAGGATTATAACATCGTTTAAAAGTTCAGTAAAAATATCATGCAGATTAAAACCTAACCTAGTGTATCGTAACCTAACTTAGCCTTTCCTAAGCTAACTTAGACTATCCTAAACTAGCCTAACCTATCCTAATCACACCAAACCTAACCTATCCTAAATTTATATATCATCAACAGATTTATAGATATGTTGGAGAAATAATTATCAAAAGTTTGTTGTCTCTGCAAATGTATTTTTAAAAAAAGAAAATGAAATTAAAACTTCTAGAGAACTCAATTGTGTCATGAGCGTTGCGGCTTGGTTCGGTTAGGTAACATTAGGTTAGGTTAGATAAGGTAAGGTAAGATTAGGTAAGGTGAGGTAGTGTTAGGGTTAAATACATTTTACTAATTTTGCATCAAAATAATCACGACTGAAGGTATCCGATAAAAAACCTCTGAATATAATTCTTTTTCTGAGAAAAAAATTTCTTTACCACTTAATTTTTGCCCCACTTTTTTTATTAAGTTTGATGAACTTAGATTAGGTTAGGTATTATTTAACTCTGAGTCATGGGTACTTATTGGATACTTGGCAGAATAACTTGTTATAACTTGGTCTTAACAAAGGCGGAGTCTAAGCAAAAATGTTCACTTGACCTCATATTTGGATTTCATTACTGAAGGATATTTACAGCTATACCACATTAATAAGGTCTATCTGCAAGTTTATTCAGTCATAAAAAAAAATATACCCTAAATGTGGACAATAAAAATCTTCTATTTTAGTACAAATTACTTGAAAAGTTGTAAGAAGACAAAAGCTGCATCTCTTCCATAAAGCGAGAAATAGAACAGCCAAGCCTCTTCTTGTCGTAAAAAAAAACTAATATTGTATTTTAGTATGTTGATGTACAAAACATTTTCTTCATTATTCTATGATAAAACAAGTCTAACAAGCATTATTAAAGCATATATTATTAATTTTTTTTCATACAATCCGGAAATAGCGACTACTATATCCAGGTTGATCGTGTTGAGGTCCTGTAAGTTACAGGCTAGATTACGAGCTCACTTACGGAGTTCGATGCCAAATATTTGTTTTGAGAATCCCGATCGGAGACTGTAAGTCCAGTTACTTGGTAAACAAGTAGATACAGTGAAATAAACTGCTGTACCTAAATATTATGTAACTCAAAATATATTCCCAAAACAGCAAGTTTACAGATGAAAATAAAAAAAAGCATAAATAATACAAACAAAATCAATTAATATGTTTTTTATTACAGTATTTTTAAATATCAGAAGCGTAGGTTCAGCGCTTCTTTTGTGTCTTTTTCCCGGTGAAGATGTAGTCTCCCCATGGCAGGTACTGGTCCTTTTGTACACGGCAGAAAGTGGTAGTTTACTTCTTCTTCTTGTTGTTTTGGGTCTTGTTGTTTTGGGTCTTAGTGTGTTTTGTGGTCTGCAGTTTGTTAGATCGGGGGCCCTTCTCCTTCATCTGGCAAGGCTTCACCTCCACCTTAGTCACCTTCGATACAGTGCGTCGGAACACCATTGCGATGTACTGACACTAACAGCTCTCTCACTGAGGTCAAATCAAAATTTGACCATACAGAAAGAATTACGGTTTAATAAGGTTGGAATTTAAAGAAATTGACAACAAAATAAAGCTCTGTTTATCACTATAGTAAAGAGGGATGGTGTTTGTAAAGATGATGGATGGTGTTATAATATGTAATGATGATGGATGGTGTTATATGTAGTGATGAAGGATGGCGTTATATTGTAGTAATGATGGATGGTGTTATATGTAGTGATGATAAGAGGGTAATATATGTAGTGATGATGGATGGTGTTATATATATATATTGATGATGCATGATGTTATATGTAGTGATGATGGTTGGTGTTATATGTAGTGATGCTGGATGGTGTTATATGTAGTGATGATGGATAGAGTTATATGTAGTGATGATGGATGATGTTATATGTTGTGATGATGGGTGGTGTTATATGTAGTGATGTTGGATGGTGTTATATGTAGTGATGATGGATGATATTATATGTAGTGATGATAGGATGGTTCTATATGTAGTGATGATGGATGGTGTTATATGTAGTGATGATGGATGATGTTATATGTAGTGATGATAGGTTGGTTTTATATGTAGTGATGATGGATGGTGTTATATGTAGTGATGATGGATGGAGTTATATGTAGTGATGATGGATGATGTTATATGTGTGATGATGGTTGGTGTTATATGTAATGATGTCGGATGGTGTTATATGTCGTGATGGATGGTTCTATATGTAGTGATGGTGGATGGTGTTATATGTAGTGATGATGGATCGTGTTATATGTAGTGATGATGGATAGTATTATGTGTAGTGATGATGATGGATGGTGTTATAAGTAGTGATGATGGATGTTATATGTAGTGATGAAGGATGGTGTTAGTGAAGATTGTGAAGTGAGATGTAGTGAAGATTGTGAAGTGAGATGTAGTGAAGATTGTGAAGTCAGATGTGGTGAAGATTGTGAAGTGAGATGTAGTGAAGATTGTGAAGTGAGATGTAGTGAAGATTGTGAAGTGAGATGTAATGAAGGTTGTGAAGTGAGATGTAGTGAAGTTTGTGAAGTGAGATGTAGTGAAGATTGTGAAGTGAGATGTAGTGAAGATTGTGAAGTGAGATGTAGTGAAGATTGTGAAGTGAGATGTAGTGAAGATTGTGAAGTGAGATGTAGTGAAGATTGTGAAGTGAGATGTAGTGAAGATTGTGAAGTGAGATGTAGTGAAGAGTGTGAAGTGAGATGTGGTAAAGATTGTGAAGTGAGATGTGGTGAAGATTGTGAAGTGAGATGTGGTGAAGATTGTGAAGTGAGATGTGGTGAAGATTGTGAAGTGAGATATGGTGAAGATTGTGAAGTGAGATGTAGTGAAGATGTGAAGTGAGATGTAGTGAAGATTGTGAAGTGAGATGTAGTGAAGGTTGTGAAGTGAGATGTAGTGAAGATTGTGTAGTGAGATGTAGTGAAGATTGTGAAGTGAGAGGTAGTGAAGATTGTGAGGTGAGATGTAGTGAAGATTGTGAAGTGAGATGTAGTGAAGATTGTGAAGTGAGATGTAGTGAAGATTGTGAAGTGAGATGTAGTGAAGATTGTGAAGTGAGATGTAGTAAAGATTGTGAAGTGAGATATGGTGAAGATTGTGAAGTGAGATGTAGTGAAAGATTGTGAAGTGAGATGTAGTGAAGATTGTGAAGTGAGATGTATTGAAGATTGTGAAGTGAGATGTAGTGAAGATTGTGAAGTGAGATGTAGTGAAGTTTGTGAAGTGGGATGTAGTGAAGATTGTGTAGTGAGATGTAGTGAAGATTGTGAAGTGGGATGTAGTGAAGATTGTGAAGTGAGATGTAGTGAAGATTGTGAAGTGAGATGTAGTGAAGATTGTGAAGTGAGATGTAGTGAAATTGTGAAGTGAGATATAGTGAAGATTGTGAAGTGAGATATAGTGAAGATTGTGAAGTGAGATGTGGTGAAGATTGTGAAGTGAGATATAGTGAAGATTGTGAAGTGAGATGTGATGAAGATTGTGAAGTGAGATGTAGTGAAGATTGTGAAGTGAGATGTAGTGAAGATTGTGAAGTCAGATGTAGTGAAGATTGTGAAGTGAGATGTAGTGAAGATTGTGAAGTGAGATGTAGTGAAGATTGTGAAGTGAGATGTAGTGAAGGTTGTGAAGTGAGATGTGGTAAAGATTGTGAAGTGAGATGTGGTGAAGATTGAAAAGTGAGATGTGGTGAAGATTGTGAAGTGAGATGTGGTGAAGATTGTGAAGTGAGATATGGTGAACATTGTGAAGTGAGATGTAGTGAAGATGTGAAGTGAGATGTAGTGAAGATTGTGAAGTGAGATGTAGTGAAGGTTGTGAAGTGAGATGTAGTGAAGATTGTGTAGTGAGATGTAGTGAAGATTGTGAAGTGAGATGTAGTGAAGATTGTGAAGTGAGATGTAGTGAAGATTGTGAAGTGAAATGTAGTGAAGATTGTGAGGTGAGATGTAGTAAAGATTGTGAGGTGAACATAAGAACATAAGAACATAAGAAAGTGGGATACTGCAGGAGGCCGACTGGCCCATGCAGGGCAGATCCCTTTCACACCCATCCCAGCACTTCCATGTGCCTATCCAACTTCGTCTTGAAGCTCCCTAGCGTCCCCGATCCTACTATAGCACTCGTGCCTATTCCACCATCCACAACTCTCAATACCAAACCAGTGCTTGCCTATATCCTTTCCTGGATCGAATTTATCTAATTTTAAAGCCATTTGTTCTATAGTTATTTCGTTATTACTGAGCTTCAAGACATCTTCCATTTACCCATGATAATCCCTTGCCACTTGTACACCTCTATCATATCTCCCCAACTCTCGCCTCTCTAATGAATGTAAGCCCTAAGCTTTCAGTCTTTCTTCATATGGAAGGTTTCTAATATTATGGATCATTTTTGTCATTCTTCTTTGTACTCTCTTCAAAGAATCTATGTCCATTCTATAATAAGGACACCAGAACTGAACCGCATAATCCATGTGTGGCCTCACTAATGCTAGGTAAAGTTTCAAGATAACGTCAGCAGTTCTGTTACTCACAGACCTAGATATGAACCCAAGAATCCTGTTTGCCTTGTTGCGAACGCTAATACATTGTTTTCTAGGTTTCAAGTCGTTGCTAACAAATACACCTTGATTTTTTCACAAACTGAGTTTTCTATTTCCGTGTTACCTAGTTTATACTTAACGTTTGTATTCGTCTTCCCTATCTGTAGTACCTTGCATTTATCACTATTAAAATTCATTTGCCAGTCTACTGACCACTCATGTAAGGTATCTAGATCTCTTTGAAGGTGTTCAAAGTCACTGTCTGAATTTATCACTCTCCCCATTTTGGTATCATCTGCAAATTTACTAATCCTACTAGTTATGCCTAAATCAAGATCATTAATGAATATAACAAACAGCAGAGGGCCTAATACAAATCCCTGGGGAACTCCGCTTTTGACCGCACCCCAGTCTGACTTTAATCCATTTATGCTGACTCTTTGTTTCCTACCAGTTAACCATGACCTAATCCATTTTAATACTGATCCACCTATTCCATGTGCTTCTACCTTCCTTATCAATCTCTCTCATGAGGACTCTATCCAGATAGCTTTACTGAAATCTAAATAAATTATATCATATGACTTATCATTATCTACCGCTTCAAATACTTACGAAAAAAGCTAAGCAAATTTGTGAGACAGAACGTCCTGGGTGAACCCGTTAAGGAAAGAATGAATTAAGTTGAATGTTTCAAGGTATTACAGATTTTTGTAGCAATAATTGACTCTAGCAACTTGCCTATGATTGACGTGAGACTAATGGAGACGATAATTTGATGCTATTGATTTATCACCCTTTTGAGAATGAACTACATTTGCAAGTTTCAAGCTTCTGGCACTAGGCCGATTCTAATGACTTATTAAATAAAACTGCTAATGGTTACTCAACTCATCTCTACATTCTTTAATATTCTAGCATATACCTCGTCTGGACCAGGCGATTTATAGGAAAACTTCAGTTTGTTAGTACTTTAAGCACATCGTTACTAGTAATATTGATATTCATCAACATATTTTCTATACTGTCGTTATATACCTTATGAACTTCTGGAAACTGTGCTAGGTTTTCATTTGTGAATACGGAGCGAAAATGACTATTTAACGTACTACACATTTCTAACTCATCATCAGTCATTTCTCCTGTCGTAGTTTTAAGGGGACCTATTGTATCTCTAACCTTTGATTTATACAGTTGATAAAAGCTTAGGGGGTATATTTCGATTCGTTTGCTACCTTGATTTCATAATTTCTCTTTGCTTTCCTAATTTCTGTTTATACCTGTCTTGTTAGGTTCTGATAGTAACCAAGTAAGTGATTTTCGCCTTTCTTAACTTTTCTATATACTCCTTTCTTTTTCCCTAGAAGATCTAAGAGTCTATTATTCATCCATTTGGTTGGTTCCGTATCGATCTGAGTTTTCTTTTAGGATGTGTTTATTTTGGGCATTATTGATTGTCGCAATAAATTGTTCATAAGTAGCTGCTAAATTAAATTCGGGGTTATCCCGTCCTAAGTTGACAGTTTCCGGAGGTGTGGGGGGGATTAATCTTTTGACCATAGGGTCATCCCTTAGGTCTCTCCTTATGCTACCGTAATTAGCATTCCTAAAATCTGGGATCAAGGCCGAATTTTCCTTCTTCCTGCCATCCCATATTATGTTAAAATATATGGCTTTATGATCACTGTTTCCTAGTTCGTCTCCAATCCCAACATCTTTTACTAGATTTTCATTATTACTGAGAACTAAATCGAGGATATTATTTCCTCTAGTGGGCAAGTTTATAAATTTATATATAAAACTATCCTGTACTACTTCTATAAAATCTTCAGATTCATTATCGCTAAGTTGATTTTTCCAATCTATGCCTGAAAAGTTGAAATCGCCTAGAATACATACATTGTTTCTATCAGATGCCTTCTTTATTTCCTCCCATAGCAATTTACCATCGTTCCTACTCAAATTAGGTAGTCTATATATAACACCAATGACTACGGATTCACTGCCCTCACCAATCTCTACCCCAATACTTTCATTGTCGCTATTTGTTTTAATGTTTGATTTATTGCAGCCTTTTAATGACACCCTGATATACACTGCTACACCGCCACCTCTCCTTCCTACTCTGTCAAATTTAAATAGGTTATATCCTGGAATATGAAATTCTGCTAAAAATGCTTGCTGTTTGAATTTATCATGTTTCCGTTATTGCAATTATATCTATGTTCTCTTTACTAACAATGGCCCTGAGCTGGTCCATTTTGTTACACAGTTTTTTTCAGTACTGTGCACTGCCCTGACAGCCATTCACGACCAACCCCTCTTCTAGGCAAGACACCACATACTATCGGGATCCCTCCCCTATCTCTAATCTTCCCCAGCGCCTCCCTATACCTCTTGAAAAGTTCCTCACTCCTAACCTTACCTATGTCGTTTCCTCCCACACTAAGACACACTACTGGATTGGTACCCTCCCCTGACAAAACTCTGTCTAACCTCTCGGCCACATGCCCTATCCCAGCCCCAGGAAAACATACCCTAGTCCTACGTTTCCTATCTCTCGCACAAAAAGCCCGATCCATAAACCTCACCTGGCTGAAGATTGTGAAGTGAGATGCAGTGAAGATTGTGAAGCGAGATGTAGTGAAGATTGTGAAATAAGATTATAAAGTAAACTGTAGTAATTGAGGTTAAACGAACGCTGGTTATTCTGTAGTGTATCCGTGTCTTGTTAACGTGGAACCAACATGGCGGTGGTTCTCAATATAGATAAGTTATTTTGCCGGGAATTTCTGTCAAAACAAAATATGAATCAACCATATTTAGCCTAAATTAACCTAACGGCTTTATTATATATTCTAAGTTTTTTAAGTTGGATAGATCAGATCAGGTTAGGTTAAGTCAGGTTGGGTTAGGTTAGGTTAGTTTTGTTAATTTTGCCACTTAGAGGCTAGTTTATTGTGCTCCCCATACTCATCCTGTCAGCTGTAGCACAGAGAGATTACAAAGTGGTGTTAGATGAGGTAGGTGGTTAAGTTAAGTTTCAATAGGTTAGGTTAGATTATGTCAGGTTGGGTTAAGTTAGGTTAGGTAGGTAATAAGTAGATAGGTTATGTTAGGTAGGTGGGAAAGTTAGGTTTGATTAGGTTAGCTTATGTCAGACGGGGAGGTTAGGTTAGATTATGTCAGGTTAGGTTAGATTATGTCAGGCTAGGTCAGATTACGTCAGGTTAGGTTAGATTATGTCAGGTTAGGTTAGATTATGTCAGGTTAGGTTAGATTATGTCAGGTTAGGTTAGATTACGTCAGGTTAGGTTAGATTATGTCAGGGTAGGTCAGATTACGTCAGGTTAGGTTAGATTATGTCAGGTTAGGTCAGATTATGTCAGGTTAGGTCAGATTACGTCAGGTTAGGTTAGATTATGTCAGGTTAGGTCAGATTACGTCAGGTTAGGTTAGATTATGTCAGGTTAGGTTAGATTATGTCAGGTTAGGTTAGATTATGTCAGGTTAGGTCAGATTACGTCAGGTTAGGTTAGATTATGTCAGGTTAGGTAAGTAGGTAGAGGTGGGTAAAAAAAGGTTAGGTTAGGTCGGCAGGTTTTAGTGTAGGAACTTAAGTAATCCCGTAAAAATTTCATGTTAATTTTTGACACCATACATTATAATAATCCTTATAAACTATGTTAAGGAACTGTGGTGTCATTTTTCTGAACGGTTTATTATAAGTTTTATGCCTTTAAAGAAGTTTTATTAAAGAGCGGCGTAATGAACCACAGATGTATTACCATTAAGTCCTAATTAACTTAAAACATGACTAATAACCTATGAACATGTAGTATTATATGATTACAATTTAACATAATATATCATGAATGCTGTTATAATATCATAAGTGTGTTACAAACATGGCTGCTCATATATGCCATCCTGTCTCTTGCAAAGAAGAGATTGCAGTAAGTAAAATTATTTGCTAAAGACAAATACTGGAAATTAAACATATACATATTACCATTATCTGAAAAGCTTAGAACCACCGTTTTATATTTATTAAAAGTTTGTAGTGTTATACATCATGTGTAAACAAGTCCCAAGTTATTATTTACGACATTGCTTCAGTCCTCGCCATCAGAGTCTTCTGTGTACAACAGATTCCTTCACCTTGTTTAGGCATTTCTCATCATCTGCTTGACAGTTACACATCTCGGTGCATGTCATGCTATTCTTTCTGATTCTTTCTGTATGAACATGACAATGATCCACATTTCCCACGCCACATCCACATTTAACAAGTTCTGTGATTGTTTGAGCTGGTGGTTGGTCTGATATTACTAGTATGAAAACAGCTCATTGTCAATCTTCCAGCCATGCTCTAATTGTGAAAGCATTTCACTGTCTGCATCACAAGACCACAGAAGAGCTTTATACCTTCCTCTCAATATATGATACTTTAGAGTTGCTGCAGTCGCTGGTAGTTCTCCAGCTTCTGCCTGCGTTTTCTTGAAGAGATGCCATCTAAGTTATGACAGTTTAGTGAAAGTCATTCGTGGACAGTAGAGCTTAAATACAAATTCCTTTAGACCAATAAACATGTCTGCTGGAGGACATTTGGTCTACTCAGCATCTTGAATGCATCTAGGACTTTTGTGTTAGATTTCATCAAAGTGCTCCAATGATGCTTTTCTTTTCCTTGCCAACAAATTTTCCAATGCAGTCAGATCCTGTGAAGGCATGGAACCTGTGTATGCCTTCTCTTGCCCAATGTGTCGCCGCCACCAGTTCCTGTCACACTTGTATTTTCCAAGTTGAGGTTGTTCTTTATTACATGCCAAACACATCAGTGTCTGGTGACTTGATATGTACAGTGCTGCCCTTCTGTGATGCATATACTGTATGTCCTGCTTAAGTTCTATAACTTGTGATAGCAATTTGATGGTTGAAGTCTTATTTGCTGCTTTCCACCACAGAAGATTAACCTTGGACATCTTTTCCCAGATGCTCAATGGACCAACAATACGTTTCTTGACAAAATTTTCATAATTTTGTCTTCCAACTTCATATGCACATAGATTGTCATATTTGGCATTTTCTGGCATTACAGCTCCAGTTACCAAGTTTAAAAGAGCATCATTTTCCTGGGATTACAGTCACCAATAACATTGTATAGCTTCTGTACATCAGCATATTGACGGCTGACAGTAGCTGTAGAGAGCTCATGATGTTCTGTTCTTTTGTAATCTTTATGAGTTTGATATTTTATGTAATGAACTTAATTTGAAAACCCAAATGGTAGTATATGATCTTTTATCACCTTAGACACTCTGTGCGTCATGCCTCTCAAGTGATTTTTTTTCCTCTCTTACTTCTCTGGACAAATACGACCTTTATCCCATCAGAAAAAATATCACCATATATTTTCTTAATCTACAGGTGCCAAGGTTTAAAATGACGGATGGTGTTAAAAATTAACCTGAAATTTTTACGTGACCACATATTGTCTTGTTGAGTTTCTGAGAGAACTTCACGGCTAAATAACGCCTCTGTATTGATAGCCGGTACATGTCGTAATATCCACCGCTCATAGTTAAATCTTTATGTCCGCTTATTTTGTCCTAATTTAAGTATCAAAGAGTGTTTTTATTTTTAAGTATCTTAAGTATCTTTTTTCCTCACTCTTAAGTATCTAAGTATGATGTTTTTTTCATTTTTAAGTAACTAACCATATTTTTGTTTTCATTATAATATGTGATTGATATAGACAACAGAAGTAAATATCAGCTGGAGGTCGTAAACGAAGCTGATGTGAAGTATTTTGACTCACTGTTCCCACGAACTAATTGCTTCTCTGGTTTATACCTAAGAAATAAAACCGTCAACGAACCATCCGATTCAAATGTGTCTTAGGCGATACAGGGTGTTTAGGCGTCATTCTGATACCAAGAATGACTTTGTGTACTGTGGTGAAGCTGGGGGTAGGATAGGGTTGGGTTGGGTTGGGATGGGTTAGGATTATGCATGTGTGGGTATATTCTGTCGCATTTTATAGGTATCTTGCGTCTTTCTCTTTATTCCTTCTTTATCATGAGTATCTGTGCCTATTAATACACCACCTCGCAGGATAGTGGAAGAGGAATGGATAGTAACGAGATAATATTCTTCTTACATATACCTTAGCTTGATTACAGGTAACACCAGGTAGAAGTTACGTGACTCTTAAGAGTATTCCTCGACTTGGCTGATTCAACTGTAAGACTTGCTGTATTTATCCTTATTAAAATCCTCCACCTGTAAGACTCTCCACCTGTAAGACCCTCCACTTGTAAGACTCTCCACTTGTAAAACCCTTTATGGATTTGAAATACCTTCTCGTCTTGACTCCACTAGTACTGTACACACCCTCTCTAGCCTTAGTTTACAGTAATGTTGAAGTATATAATGAAGACTCACAGCTCATGGGTTAGAAAACAAAAGATGTTTGTTTTATTTATTTATTTATTTATTTATTTATTTATTTATAGCTTATTTTAGAATCCCCGAAAGTTAGAACAAAATGGCTGACGGGACTCACAAGCGGGCGATGTTTACAGTATGGACCAAGAATAAAAAATAAATGAAAATAAAATAAATAAATCGTAAATTGGTGCATTGTTTCTCCAGGGGTAATTATAGAAGTACAAATGTTCTCCAGCAGTGGGTAACGATCATAGCCACGTATAGAGCTTCTAACGCAGGTAGATTGATATAGATGCATTACCTGGAGTTAGTGGGTTACAGGGGCCTCCTACACGATAATATTAGAGGTGTTTTTTCCTTCTGTTTGTGGCACTTGAGGTGTTTAGGTTAGGTTTAATTAAAATGGTTTAGTTATAATAGTTATATTACGATAAGTTAAGTTGAATTTTGAACTTTTGATTTGCATATATCGTGTTTTAGAAGGATTTGTTAGCTAATAAGTTTAATTTGGATAAGTTTAGTTTAATTTAGATCATTTGATTTTACAAGGTCGTATTATAATGACTGGGAACCATATAGAAAACTGTTAGAGAAGTAAATATTTCTACGGCAGTGAATGAGTAAGTCAATAAGTGGTGTATAGAGTTGCTGACGCAACTTAAACGGTATATACTGTACATTATATGTTATCAGAGCTTTCCTGTTGTACGTAACCGCCTCCGTCAAAGTGTCTTACTGGCTCATGTGAAGATTAGCCTCTAGTTTATTTTACCTCAAGATTAACTACACTGGCACTGCCTGACCTGACCTGATCTGACCTACCCTACCCTACCCTACCCTACCCTACCCTACCCTACCCTAACCTAACCTAACCTAACTTAACTTCC
>NW_024729581.1:0-6738 GCF_018991925.1 Homarus americanus | reverse complement strand
TGTATATATATATATATATATATATATATATATATATATATATATATATATATATATATATATATATATATATATATATATATATATATATATATATATATATATATATATATATATATATATATATATATATATATATATATATATATATATATATATATATATATGTAACCGGTCGGAATTTGCTGGACTTTAATTTCTCACTTGACTTGGGGTTTATTAAAATTTAATAGATGGTAAAGGCAGTGGAAGCGCCCCTTTGAGAAAAATCCTGAACCAGCACAAGAACACTTAAATCTACTACACAAAATGAACTGTCCGTGACCCGTGGAAGGATAGCGTCTGTGACTGGGATGAATGAGACACACTGTAAAATTTAGACACTTATATTCCCTCCAACACTACAAACACAATCAAATAATGGTACACCAATATGCGCACCTCTTAACTTGAACTTAAAATACTACTCTGGGGAATAAAAGTTATACATGATATAGAAATTATTAGAAACTCAGACAACAATAAATTTGAAGTATTAAGAAATGTTGCTTGCACACATGAAACAGGCCTTAAGGGCTTTCACAAAATAATATCAGTCACTTAGGAAATGGTACTAAAAAATAAGAAATTAAATACTCCACAATGAATAGGCCTTAAGGGCTTTCAGCAAAATAATATCACTCAACAAAATTATAGCACCCCAACAGGTGTACACTTCCTAACCTAACCTAACCACTGCTCTGGGGAACAAGGTTATACCTGAGATCAGAATTATGAAGAATTAGAGGCATTAAAAGAATCAAATCACAGTATCACTCTGGTTCCACTTAATGGCACCAACATTCAAAAAAACACTACTATCAAAATTATTTAAGAAATATTAAACTACACACGTCAAGATAATATCAGTCTGAGGAATGGTGTTAACTACACCCGTGATAAGGAAGATAAAATGTTCCTCTAGGTATCTCCTAGAGTCCTAGACTCACGGTCTCAGTGTGTGACCATTAATATACTCAGATAGCCCCAGTGTACTCCCAGTGCGTCCATGGGCAGGAAGAGAGTGAGCCAATCAGACCTTGTGCAGTTGAGAGAAACTTTAGCTTCCCGTTAGCAAGAGGGTTTCACGAGCTGCTCGGGACATGTGGGGTTGTGCACCGGAGTGGTAAGAACTGATCACCCACTGCTGATGCTGGTCCCGTGTCGTGTTAGTTGTCGGGAGCACTCGTTCACTCAAGAGATCCTTTGCTACCCCGCTAAACAGTGACAGGCCTACACTGATCGGTCCAATGGCGACAATCGCCACCCTCAATCATCAACGGCAGTCAATCTCTCGCAGTCAACTCCGGTCAACTCCAGTCAACTCCAATCAAGTGGGTTCTGACGGAAACCTTGTTATACTGCAATAGCGCAGCACAGGTGACTAGGCCACGTGACTATTTCTGATGGACGCGCGGAACGTCTTGTCTGTGTGAATGCTCTCCGGGACTGGCCTAGCCAGCGTCGTGTCTCCCCAAGGCGCCAGCTTGGGCCTA
Source organism: Homarus americanus (assembly GCF_018991925.1). NCBI lineage: Eukaryota > Metazoa > Arthropoda > Malacostraca > Decapoda > Nephropidae > Homarus > Homarus americanus. Next base: position 5,203 of record NW_024729581.1, on the reverse strand, counting down.
CGTGATATATTTTCCGCCTAACTAATAACTCCTTGGGACACCCGTAACATTATTCAGACTGCTAAACGATCTATAATAATTTCAAATTCAATAATAGTCCCTTAACTTCATGAATCGCATCATTATTAATTCGGTAAATTACATTTAATATCATATAGGCCTAGTTCCGCAATCTCTCGCTATGAGCAGGAAGCGCTCTCTTCCCTCCCGCGACCTTGAACGCTCAGTGTTGCCAATGGCGGGGCATTCGGAATTACTCTGAAATTTCTGAATATTACATATATATATATATATATATATATATATATATATATATATATATATATATATATATATATATATATATATATATATATATATATATATATATATATATATTTCATGTAAATCCACAATGAAAACGTGGATAAGATAAATCTTGATAAAATCACACGGGAAAATGGAAACAACGGAGTACCTCCGTTGTTTCCATTTTCCCGTGTGATTTTATCAAGATATATATATATATATATATATATATATACATATACATATACATACAGGTAGACCCCAACTTACGACTGCTTCGACTTACGACCGTCGGGACTTACGGCAGCCGTAGTTGTGACCATTTTTCTTCTTCTTCAAATGACACACGCATTTTCTATACCGAAACGTTTCCAGTTAATGTAGTCTCCATGTATAATTAGAAAATTATAGGGGCCCCATGTTCATTCAGCTGACTACATTAAAGGTAAGTGCTCAGTCACACTGTATCCATTCCTCATTATTTTTTACTTTCACTGTAATGTATCCATTCCTCATTATTTATTACTTTTACTGTACTGTATTTCATTGCAGATTTTTTCTTTAAAAAAAATTTGATTTTTTTTTTTTTTATCATCTATGTCGGACTTATGACCATTCGGACTTACGACCATTCAGACTTACGACCATTCGGACTTACGACCATTCGGACTTACGACCATTCGGACTTACGACCATTCGGACTTACGACTTGGATTTGGGTCCCTAACCCTGTCGTAAGTCGGGGTCTAGCTGTATATATATACTGTGTATATATATGTGTATATGCAAATAAATCACTGTAGGTGCGCGTGATCTAGGTATATGCTGATAACCACAAGGAAAGAAGAAAACACGAAGTTCCCAAGCGCTTTCGTGTAATATATGTATATATATATATATATATATATATATATATATATATATATATATATATATATATATATATATATATATATATATATATATATATATATATATATATATATATATATATATATATGGAAGGATAGCGTCTATGACTGAGATGAATGAGACACACTGTAAAATTTAGACACATATTCCCTCCAACACTACAAACACAATCAAATAATGGTACACCAATATGCGCACCTCTTAACTTGAACTTAAAACACTACTCTGGGGAATAAAAGTTATACATGATATAGAAATTATTAGAAACTCAGGCAACAATAAATTTAAAGTAGTAAGAAATGTTGCTTGCACACATGAAACAGGCCTTAAGGGCTTTCAACAAAATAATATCCAGCACTGAGAAAATGGTATTCAAAAATAAGAAATTAATAATTCCACCATGAATAGGCCTAAAGGGCACTCAATATAATTATGTTACACCAACAGATGCAGGCCTTAAGGGTTTTCAACAAAATAATATCAGTCACTGAGGAAATGGTATTAAAAAATAAGAAATTAAATACTCTACAATGAATAGGCCTTAAGGGCACTCAACAAAATTATATCACCCCAACAGATGCACACTTCCTAACCTAACTTAAACACTACTCTGGGGAACAAAGGTTATACCTGAGATCAGAATTATGAAGAAAAATTAGATGCATTAAAAGAATCAAATCACAGTATCACTCTGGTTCCACTTAGTGACACAAACATTCAAAAAACAATACTATCAAAATTGTTTAAGAAATATTAAACTACACATGTCAAGATAATATCAGTAACTGAGAAATGGTATTAACTACACCCAAATATATTGTCACTATTATTGGTTTGTTACTGGGTACACCAATTCCTGTGAACCATGCTCCACCCAACTCAACATACACCCGTAATAAGGGAGATCAAATGTTCCTCTAGGTATCCCCTAGACTCATGGTCTCAGTGTGCGACCCTGTATCACTCAGCTGGCCTCACTTTACCCCCAGTACATCCATGAAACGGAAGGGAATGAGCAAATCAGACTTTTACAGTTGAGAGAAGCTTTAGCTTCCCGTTAGCAAGAGGGTTTCACTAAGCTGCTCGAGACATGTGGTGTTGTGAGCCGAGGTAGAGGAGAGCTGATGACCCCAACAATCGTCCCGTCGTCAGCTGGGCACCCAGACGGCTAGATTCCCTCAAGAGATCCTTTGATACCCCGCTAAACAGTGACAGGCCTACTCTGATCGGTCCAATGGCGACAATCGCCACCCTCAATCATCAACGGCAGTCAATCTCTCGCGGTCATCACTCTCGCAGTCAAACTCCGGTCAAGTGGGTTCTGACGGAAACCCTGAAATGAACTCGCTGTTGGCTCTAGTTTACTTTATCACTGCCCTATCTAAACCCTGTCTGAGATTGAATGAGACTTACTTGTTATACTGCAATAGCGCAGCACAGGTGACTAGGCCACGTGACTATTTCTGTGACGGACGCGCAGGGATGTCTTGTTTGTCTGAAGGCTCCCCGTGACTGAGGACCAGCCAGCGTCGCGTCCCTCCCAGGCGCTAGCTTAGGCCTACGTGACATATTTTCCGCCTAACTAATAACTCCTTGGGACACCCGTAACATTATTCAGACTGATAAACGATCTATAATAATTTCAAATTCAATAATAGTCCCTTAACTTCATGAATCGCATCATTATTAATTCGGCAAATTACATTTAATATCATATAGGCCTAGTTCCACAACCTCCCACTATGTGCGGGGAGCGCTCTCTTCCCTCAGACGACCTTGAAAGCTCAGTATCGCTAATGGCGGGCATTTGAAATTTCTGAATATTACATATATATATGTTATTATACAGTGAACTCACTCTTTACGTCAATTGAACTCCACGAGGCCCTCATTATGAAGCTTAGAAACGCTGCTATGAACAACATAACATATGGGATTAATTGAACAGAGACCATGATCCTCAAACCTACTTTTTCCGACACAATACTATGTTCTAGTAAAATAACATCTTAATTTATGATGGTACACGACACAATTAATATTTTAGAGAAATAGGTAAATATGCCCATGTCAATATCCATTCAAATAATGGACCCAACTCCTCCCCCTCTTCTCACACTCGCTGGCTGTTCCCTCTCTGAGAAATGTTTGGGGGAAAACACTAGATTTTAAGGTATAGTAATAATAATACCTCAAACTAAAGTTAGGATAATATAATTGACATTGCTGGATTCCTTGTAAGACCAGGAATATTTTGAATATAAATGTCATATATTTTGCACAAAAGATAACATATTTGCTCAGAGTAAACAAAATACTTACAGTAGATCTAAAATTTGTATGTCTAATGCAAAATCTATGATGTTTATATTCAAAATGATCATCAAATTGGAAGAATTCCAGCAATGTAAATTATATTCTGGCCGGGTAATTTGTATGAATTTTATGAGCTAAAACAAATATCTTCAATAAATAAACAAAATATGCTTACCCAAATACAGTCGACCCTTCACATACGCGGGTTTAGCATACACGGATTCGCAAATACGCGGATTGCCCCGCCAGAGGAATATTCTGTACATTGAAGTAATTGAAGTACATTCAAATCGCGTGCCATTCAACTCGCGCGCGGCACCGAACACGGGACACCGCCCGCTCCCGCAACCTCACACACACACGCATAGCTCTCCCTCACTCAGTCAGTCTCGCTGTAACCACACTTGTGTTGACATCAGCATTGTAGTTGCAAAAATATTACATTTCCGTGAATGTATTATATCAAGCACAGTATGAATAGAACATCACTAATATAAGAGTATTTTAACCGAAAACTACTAAAATAACGAGTAACATCTCTTGAACATCGGAAGGTTAGGTAAAGTCTCTTGTTTTTGTCATGTATTTTATCCTAATTTACATTGAAATACATCACGTTTCAGCAAAAGTACTATTTATTTCTGAGAATATGGAAATGTAATGTTTTGCTGAAATGACGTACGTATTACAGTGGAAAGTGACGAAAGCAATGACTCGCTTTCTTTCACTCAATAGATGTTACCGTAATCGCTTTTCGAATGGTTTTCAGTTAAAAAGCTGTTGTATCACAATAACATTCTGTCCTAATTCACTTGTGATGCAACAGTTTTTTAACTGAAAACCATTCGAAAAGCGATTACGGTAACATCTTTTGAAAACCATTCGAAAAGCGATTACGGTAACATCTTTTGAACGAAAGAAAGCGAAAGTCATTGTTTTCATCACGATTTTGTCCCACATTCCACTGTAATACTTACGTCATTTCAGCAAAAATATTTCATTTCTGTGAATGTAGTATATCAAGCACAGTATGAATATAATATCATTGTAATATAACAGTATTTTAACCGAAAACTATTAAAAAAACGAGTAACATCTCTTGAACATTGGAAGGTTAGGTGAAGTCTTTTGTTTTCGTCATGTTTTTTATCCTATTTTACATTGAAATACATCATGTTTCAGCAAAATTACTATTTATTTCCAAGAATATATTCATTCAGGCGCAGTTTAGGTAAAATATACGTGTGATGTAACATTTTTTTAATTGAAAACGATTCGAAAAACACGTACCCTCTAGCCCTGTTCAAGGAGAGGACTGGGAGAAGCTGTTTGGTGCTGCCGATGGCAAGGAAAATGATTTAGATGGATTTTAATGAAAATATTCAGAAATATGGTATCTTAGTATTTATACAAGTCAATTAGGATAGAATATTATTGTAATACAACAGTAGTGACGATGTGGAGGAGGTGGAGGGATAGAGCGGGGAGGAGGTGACTGGCGGGAGCAGGGACGAGTGGAGATGCCACCCAGTACATTACGGGTGTATTAATTGTTTTTATAGCTATTTTTGCATTTTAATGTTAAATACTGTACATTACGTTTCAACAAAACTACCATTTATTTCTGAGAACATGGAAATGTAATATTTTTGCTGAAATGATGTACGTATTACAGTGGAAAGTGACG
>NW_024729580.1:0-12777 GCF_018991925.1 Homarus americanus | reverse complement strand
ACATGTTAAAAATCAAATTTGGTAGTCAAAATATTGTGCCTCTTTATGTCTAAACTTGAGATTAGCAAACAAAAATGAATTGAAAATACCCTCACCTACATCAATTATACCTTAAAGTTTCAAATATCAGTATTTCAACAAATTAATGAGACTTGATTAGAATTATTCACTTGATATTAACTAATCTCATGTAAGCATATGGATTATGGAGTATTTTATGGTTCTATAGCTTGTGTACAATATGCATGTCAGAACATGAACATGAACAGGCTCTCCGTGTGGGACAGTTTAATTATTGTTTTGACTTGTACCAAGCGTGAGGATAAGGCGCCTGGCTCACTCTCCTTCTAGATATCATAGACGGTGGTTTGCTCTCATTGCACTTGCACCTACTCTACCAGACGAATTCTACATTTTAATTATTGTAAGTAGGGCATATTGATTGTCGCAGTTACTTATATCATTGTACAAAACATTATGTTCTAAGAAATTATTATGTTATTTCTGTTACAGCATTTTTGATAAACAAATTGATATTTTTTGAAACAACAATTGAATTATGAAACATTGAAATATTTTTCTATTTGTCAGATAGTGTGAAGATGTCAAATTGAAGACAAGAAGTCAGTTGTCAACCCACTTGAGCCTGCTAGTTGGTAAAGTGAAGGAGCTTCCTGTATCAGAACTTCCAACAGTGAGAGACATGCTAAGATTAGGGTTACTCCTTCGAGAAAAAAATGCAAAGGACAGAAGGAACTATACAGATAAAGAACTCATAAATGACATGATAGTCCCTCTTCTGCATCAATGGACAAAAGCTAATGCACTATTCAAACCACCTGTGATTAATCAGCGTCGAACTATTGAGCTAAAACTAACGAAATTATGGCACAAAGCAGTTGAAACATCACTTGGTAAAGGAAACTTGGCCAGGAAAAATGAATTTCTGCACACACTTGATACTCTGTTTGACATTTTGACCTGCAAGTGCTCCATACAATTATGTTCTGAATCCAACTGTTCTCACTCAGGTAAGAGAGAAAATAATTCCCACATTGATTGTGGTTGTCCTCGTGAAAAGAAGATCCCTGTTTTAGAGCTTGAATTTATAAAGGCACAGAGGACAAAGGCAGAAGGCCAAGGAAGCATGCAAATGGGTTCAATAGATTATTCAGAAACAAAGAAGCAGATTGCTAATGCCAAGAAGAGAGAACAAATCCGAGAGAGGGAACAAAAGAAGAAAATGAAGAGTGAAGAAGCCATCCAAAGAGAAGAAGAGCTGTGTCAAGATGTTTATCACTTCTTTGATAGTTCTTCTGATGAACAGGAAGCAACATCAGATGATAGTTCTAAAGAGCCATCTGAACCTTTACCAAAGAAAATGAAATACAACACAAGAAATATTTCAAACATTGCTTTAGCTAGTATTCGCCACCATGCTGGACTTCGTGAGGCTGCAGAAATTGCAACTGCCGCTTGGATAGATGCAGGCCTCATCAGCCGAGAGGATGTATCTTTGGTGATAGATCATAATAAAATTAGAAGAGCACAAGAAAAATAATGAAGGAAATATCTGATCAGCATGAAAAAGATTTAAGCGAGGGAGGGCTCTCCTGTCTTTTGTTTGATGGAAGAATAGATGACACAAAAGTTTTGCTAGAAGTAGAGGGAGTGAACAGAAAGTTTCCAGGTCTCATCAAAGAAGAACACTACTCTGTCTGTTCTGAGCCTGGTGGTCGGTTTTTGTTTCACTTTGCTCCCGAAACTGAAGTAGAAGGGAAGAAACATGCAGAGGTCATTGCTGATCATATTTTATGTTGGGTTCAGGAGAGAGGACTGGGCAGTTCACTGCAGGCTGTTGGTGGAGATTCAACTGCAGTGAACACCGGATGGCAGGGGGGTGTAATGACGCATTTAGAGAAAAAACTAGGAAGAAGACTTGTTTGGATTGTATGTGATTTACATACAGGCGAGCTACCTCTTCGTCATCTCATCCAGGAACTTGATGGTCCTACAAAGAGCAACAACAAGTGGTCAGGTCCCCTTGGCATCATGCTGGATGAAGCAACACAACTAGAAATAAATACAACCTTTCCAAAGGTCAAAGTTGGCCCTCCCCTTCCGGCGTTGTCTGAAGGAGTCATCAAAGATCTCAGCACAGATCAATCCTATGCTTATCGTATTGCCTAAGCAATAAGATCAGGAGAAGTGCCTCAGTCATTGGCTCTCTTGGAGATTGGACCTGTCAGTCACAGCCGTTGGTTAACTACAGCTCTTCGTTTCTGCAGGATTTGGATTTCCAAACACGAATTGAAGGGCAAAGTGCTGAAGAATTTGAGGTTAATTGTTGAATTTATTATTGGAGTTTATCTTCCCCAGAGGTTTAGTGTGAAACTTAATCCTATGTGGGTGGATGGGCCCAATCACCTTTTGTTTCAATTGCAGCTAGTAAGAACACAGAGGAAGGTAGTGAGGGACATCGTGTTACCTGTGGCAAGAAGGTCCGCTTGGTATGCTCGATCAGAAGCAGTTTTGCAAGCAATGCTTTGCAGTCAATGTACCAATTTCCGAACCGAGGCTGTAGAAGTCATTCTAAAGATTAGAGGAACGCTAATAGATGACGACCAGTTGGGAGACTGTTCGTTTCATTCAAGAAAAGTTCCCCCAATAAACGTCAATGCCACCAAATTGTCAGAATTGGTTGACTTGAGTTTGGAAGTCTTAGAGCCACTATTGACAACAAGTCTAACTAGCCAAGAATTGAGAAACCTTAAAGAGACTCCAATGCAGGTGCCGAAGTGGCCTTCCCACACTCAAAGTGTGGAGAGATGTGTGAAAATGGTCACAGAAGCAGCGGGCCATGTTTACAGCCACGAGAGGCGAGAAGGTTACATCAAAGCACAAATAGCAAGCAGACTACTGATGACAAGAAACTAAAGCAAAGAGAGTATGAAGGCATTGGTTACTTTCAAATAGACTACGGATAATAAAATATAATAATTTGAAACTTGAAACAGTAACATGTGTGCAAACGCTGGTTATGTTATAAATTCACAAATATGTACATTTAAAAATCCATTTGATGTAGGTAGGACTTATTATAAAAAAAAATTTATGCCAGAATATTGTTTTGCATGCTTAAAGACTACAATAAATTGCTACCAAATTACTTGATTTTCAATTTAGCCAGTTCACCCCCTAAATTGACACAATTCCTATTAGGGCAACAAACGTGTGCACGGTGAGGACAACAAACGTGTGCACGGTGAGGACATTAAACGTGTACACGGACAGGTTTACATGGCAGTAACTACCTGTACGTTATTCATGGTGACCGCCCACAACACAGGAGTGAGGTTTAACTAGAAAAGTGTAGTCATTCATATTTTATCAAAGATTCATTCAAATAAAACCAAAAACCAGACAAAATACGAAAGAAAAACCTTTAAATAATTCCCTTTATGGATGGTCGGGGAAAATATCAACAAATAATGTGTTATATATTCAATAATTTTTGTAAAACATTTTCTGCACCGTTTATTGTGTTCATGAATTTATTGTCGGTATTTGGTGTCTATTGTGGATTTTGTCGTTTGTTTGTGGTAGTCGAGATCACCGGAATAGTTGTTGTTGTGGTCACAGAAAGTATAGAGTCTTTAATGTTTGTGTACACCAGGTGGCAGGTGAAGCGCGTGACCTGAGGATATAAGTTCCGATAAAAGGTTAGTCAGTGATTGTTTCGTTTGATTGATTGTTTGTGTTATTGTTAGTTCAGGCAACATCTCAGGCAGGAACTTTTTGAACTAAGAAACATGAAAAGTGACTTAGCATAAATAGCTGTTTTTAAATGGCTTGAGAGTTATACGTTTCTCTGTCTGTCTGTCTGTCTCTCTAATCTGAAGTAACTGATTATTATAACTTTTCTCCCTCGACCTAAAAACTGAGTTCCAGATGACCAGCGTCAACACGGCTCAGACTACAGCACTAAAGGAGAGTTTATCAGCAGCTCGAGTGTTCTGGTTCTCTTACTAACTTACCTCTAACACTTCCTACTGCGTACGAGGTAATGATGAAGTAATTAAACGTTGATTATTCCTGTAACAAATTAACACAAAGGTGTAAAAAAAAGTTAATTTCATGACTGCATAAATCCGAACGTTGGTTTTTGCACATATTTCGTCATGCGTTTTGGGGATTATCGTTTGGTTACACCTGAAAGTGTATCTGATTGTGACGTGGATATAACTTTTTATTTGTATTGTTTTGCCTCATCATTATTGGGGCCGATATGGTTAGGTTTTCGTTGTTCCATTAAGACAATCTTATGCAATCTTGACATAACTGATTGTTAACTAAATTAGATGAGGCTAAATTTGATTAGGTTAGGTTAAGTGAGGCCAGGTTAATACTGTGACTTCATTTATAGTTTGTCAATATTGTTTATTTGCATAATTATGCCTTGTTACAAGGAATATGAAAAATTCGAAAATATAATCAATACATTGCAGTATCGTCGTGTTCCAATTATTCATTAAACATATAGCATAATCGTGTACATGAGTGTTTAGTTGTGTGTGTGTGTGTGTGTGTGTGTGTGTGTATCGTGTCCCATAACGAAGCAGGTGAAGACTTACTAAGGAGCAAGCCATGATAGCTTCCAAGAGCCATTACCAATGATGCATTAAGTGTTGAGCTTCTCTTACCGTGAATAAGGTATGAGGGGCGGCAGAGGCAACAGGCTGGCAGGAAAAGTTATATTACCGATAAACTACAAATACCAATAGTTTAATCTGTTGACTTTAATATCGGTTATATTTTATACATTTTCTGACAAATTGCTTATTAATAAATCTACTTTGGTGAAATAATACCAACTAAATGATAATTAAATAAAACCATTATTTTTTGTACATTTTCTTAGAACTAACATCATTAATATGTGCCCTCAAGTAACATATTTCTTCATGTTTACATAAATATTTCTCTTAATATTTTAAAGTAAAATAAACAAAATATAAGGAGTGTGGTGATATTGATATTGGTGTGATGTAACAGACTAACAGTCATGTTCCTCTACAGCAGTGGTTCCCAAACTGGGGGCCATGGCCCCCTGGCGGGCCATACAGCAAAATTTAGGGGGCCATAAGCTGAGGCCCCAGAGATATGGATTGGGAGAGGGGGGCCATGGATAAGGATCATATATGAAAAGTGGGTAATGATCAGAAAAAGTTTGGGAACCACTGCTCTACAGTGATCAACTATCTTAAGAATCATTTTCTCAGGTGACACCAGTAATGACAGGTAAACATTATGAATATATTGTACCACTGATAACATACTGGATATTTTGTACCACTGATAACATACTGGATATTTTGTACCACTGATAACATACTGGATATATTGTACCACTGATAACATACTGGATATATAGTACCACTGATAACATACTGGATATATAGTACCACTGATAACATACTGAATATATTGTACCACTGATAACATACTGGATATATTGTACCACTGATAACATACTGAATATATTGTACCACTGATAACATACTGGATATATTGTAACAGATCACTACGACGCGTGTCCAAGGTTCCACCAATATCAGTTACACTGCCTTACATAGACTACAACACCTCCCTATTAGCGATATTGTAAGAGACTTAACAATATCTGTCATCGTGAGAATGTGTTGTCGTTTGACAACTGATGTTAAATGTAAGAAAATATGTTGGACATAAATTAAGAACGGGATAAAATTATGAGATGAAAATGGAAATTAAAACCGATTTTAATGAGTGAAAATAACTAATCCGGTTGTAGTTGTAATATAGGAAGGAATAATAACTTTGAGAGGTAGATTGTAGTGTTATGAGTTGTAGAATAAGAAGAAATAATAACTGAGGTAGGTAGATGGTGTTATGAAAACCAGCGGTCATATACCAGTACTGAAAATATTAAACATGTATTATTCTGAAGGTCTGGTGGAAGTCATGGATGCTGGTAAAGCTAATATTTTTACACTCGTTTTTAAGGCAGGGAGACTGGTCAATATATTTGTGTAGTGGAGAGAGTTGAAGCAGGGAATGAAAAAGATGAAATAGTGTTGCCGGAGCGGAGGTACTGAGGGAATAGTGAAGGGTTAGGTAATATTATTTTGTATGCAATATTTTTAAGAACATTAAGTGTGGGTTGTGTGGTTACGAGAGTTGAACAATTAAAAATGTTAAAACTGATGAATGTTCAGCTGTAGAGATTATGTATTGTAAAAATTTAAAGTGAACAAGATAAACTTATTGAAAGATGAAAAAAAAGGATGAAAATAGTGCCTGAAAAATGTAACACTATATAAAAGAGTTCAGAGAAAGAGGTTGTTAAAAATGTGATATATTGCGTGAGGGAGGCAGGCAGGCAGAGGTGGGTGGGTGGGAGGCGTGTCAATTAGCCATTATATATATATATATATATATATATATATATATATATATATATATATATATATATATATATATATATATATATATATATATATATATATATACTCACCCCTGAAGATGTGGATTACATGAAAGCGCTTGGGAACTTCATGTTTTCTTGTTTCCTTGTGGTTATCAGCATATACTTGGATCACGCGCACCTACAGTGATTTACAGTACTTGCATATATATATATATATATATATATATATATATATATATATATATATATATATATATATATATATATATATATATATATATATACAGTATATATATATATATATATATATATATATACTACTATTGGGTAAGCTAATTACAGCCCCACAACAAACTCTATATTCACATTTTTTCATTCGTTCGTTTATATAAATACCAACATTAAATTAACTGACGTTCATTAAGAAAATATTAATATATTTCTATTCAAAAGTAATATATAAAAAATATTTGTTTTTCGAAATTAATCAGTTCTGGTGGCACAATTTTCTCTTATTTTTATATATTAACAAATACTGAATAATTAAACATCAAAAAGCTGTGGATAAACCTGTGCAGCCAGTCGAGAGGTGTTCACTTTGTGAGCAGTGAGTCAGGAAGTGAGGGTGATGCATCTCCTGGCATCTCCTCACCTGTCGATACACTCACTCGTCATCTCATGCTGACACACCACCTTCTGACATTGACAGTCTGGCTGACACAGAGTTAGCCGCTTACACTTCTGCAGAAATCATCTTGTGAAGGTAAGCGTGTGTGTGTCAGCAGGTGAGAATATTGTCAGCAGGAGCGGGTGTGTGTCGTCAGGTGAAAATATGTGTCAGCAGGTGCGTATGGGTGTCAGCAGGTGCGTATGTGTATCAGCAGGTGCGGATGTGTATTAGCAGGTGCAGGTGTGTCTCAGCAGGTGAAAATTATGTGTCAGCAGGTGAGAGTGTGTGTGTTCAGCAGGTGAGAATGTGTGCGTCAGCAGGTGAGAATGTGTGCGTCAGCAGGTGAGAATGTGTGCGTCAGCAGGTGAAAATGTGTGTTCAGCAAGTGAGAATGTGTGATCAGCAAGTGAGAATATGTGTATTCAGCAGGTGAGAATGTGTGTGTAAGCAAGTGAGAACGTATGTGTCAGCAGATGAATGTCAGCAGGTGGGAGTGTCAGCAGGTGAGGATATATCACCTATACATTATCACCTGTTCGTTATGTGTGTCAGCAGGTGAGTGTCAGCAGGTGAGGATATATCACCTATACATTATCACCTGTTCGTTATGTGTGTCAGCAGGTGAGTGTCAGCAGGTGAGGATATATCACCTATACATTATCACCTGTTCGTTATGTGTGTCAGCAGGTGAGTGTCAGCAGGTGAGGATATATCACCTATACATTATCACCTGTTCGTTATGTGTGTCAGCAGGTGAGTGTCAACAGGTGAGGATATATCACCTATACATTATCACCTGTTCGTTATGTGTGTCAGCAGGTGAGTGTCAGCAGGTGAGGATATATCACCTATACATTATCACCTGTTCGTTATGTGTGTCAGCAGGTGAGTGTCAACAGGTGAGGATATATCACCTATACATTATCACCTGTTCGTTATGTGTGTCAGCAGGTGAGTGTCAGCAGGTGAGGATATATCACCTATACATTATCACCTGTTCGTTATGTGTGTCAGCAGGTGAGTGTCAGCAGGTGAGGATATATCACCTATACATTACCACCTGTTCGTTATGTGTGTCAGCTCTTTATCTGTTGTTTGATTTATCTTCCTTTATGTCAGTGTTGGTGAGTCTCTGTTGATTAGATTTAAGGTGACGGGTTGGTGTTGGAGTTGGTGGTGACGGTGGTGTTGGTGGTGATGATGATGATGGTGGTGGTGGGGGTGATGGTGGAGGAGGAGGTGGTGGTGGAGGAGGAGGTGATGGTGGTGACGGACTTGGTGGTACTTGGTGGAGGTTGTATTGAGGGTGTTGGAGATGGTGGTTGTAGGGGAGGATCGGGTCTCAGTTAATAACAATACAAGTAATGATATACTCGTGTGTCTTGGCCGTGTAGCGGGAGGTGAGATGAGTCATGAGAGAGCAGGTGGAGGATATTGTGATGGTAGGACGGGTATGGTGACCACTACTGTACACGAGGATGATGATGAACTAAGGGTGTCATACATATTTATTCCTGCACTTATAATAGATCACTACATATAAGGTGACCTGAGGTGAGGAACTGAAGGACACATTGTCATACAATAACTGAGTTTATTGTCTATTGAGTCAAAGAGGAAGGTACTAACCGACTGTTTCACCTGTTGTTATTTTTATAACGAAGATGTGCACCATTACAGGTACACACTGGGAAGGTGACAGTCATAGGTGTACACATCACAGGTACACACTGGGAAGGAGACAGTCATAGGTGTACACATCACAAGTACACACTGGGAAGGTGACAGTTATAGGTGTACACATCACAGGTACACACTGGGAAGGTGACAGTCATAGGTGTACACATCACAGGTACACACTGGGAAGGTGACAGTTATAGGTGTACACATCACAGGTACACACTGGGAAGGTGACAGTCATAGGCGTACACATCACAGGTACACACTCTGAAGGTGACAGTCATAGGTGTACACATTACTGGTACACACTGTGAAGGTGACAGTCATAGGTGTACACATCATAGGTACACACTGTGAAGATAACAGTTATAGGTGTACACATCACAGGTACACACTGTGAAGGTAACAGTTATAGGTGTACACATTACAGGTACACACTGTGAAGGTGACAGTCATAGGTGTACACATTACTGGTACACACTGTGAAGGTGACAGTTATAGGTGTACACATCATAGGTACACACTGTGAAGGTAACAGTTATAGGTGTACACATTACAGGTACACACTGTGAAGGTGACAGTCATAGGTGTACACATTACAGTACAGGTACGCACTGTGAAGGTGACAGTTATAGGTGTACACGTCATAGGTACACACTGTGAAGGTGAGGTGTACACGTCATAGGTACACACTGTGAAGGTGAGTGTCATTAGGTGTCAACTGGTGAGCGCCACACAGTCATGCGGTAATATACGGTCATAGTGTCGGGAAGGAAATGTTTTATGCGGCAATAATGATAACATGAAGAGATAAGTGTTTTAGTGACACAGTAAATATATGATGATTGAGTGGAGTTTGAAACTTACGGGGAAAGATATTCTTGATAAACACACTTTATATATCGAGAGTTTCAGTTGATGTGAGACTGTGGAAGAGTGTAGTGTAGACTATCACAGTGGTGGCGGCTCCGTCTAAAGCAACAGTAAGAAAGGCGTCTGGCAGAGTTTACCTGATATACAACAGGGGTAATCACGGGACTTAAGACTTTACTTTGGTGGGTAAGGCCGGGAGGATCCAGGAGCTGCCAGAGAACTAAGACCTTCTTGGTGGATCACTTCTCAGGTAAATTATTAAAAAATCATCACAGGGAATTATATTTTCCTTTACCACAACTTCCAAATTAGGGAACTGGCAGACCCACTTTGTGTACAACACGAGATGCCTTACGGGGTTTTTATTTTGTCTATATAAACATTTAGTGAAAGAAAAGAGGTAGAGACTATTGTAATCCAACGAATGACTGTAGAATATGGGGATATTGATCTGATAAAACATAATGCAGAGTAAGGGAAGACAAGAACCAACAAGAAATACGGCGTGATGGACAACAGACACCTGACACTTGTCTACCAGACCTACTGCTGGACGTGTCTAAGGTTAACACGAGGAGGACAACCAAACGTACACTTATTATGAACATGAAGTATAAACAGGTTAAGAGCTGTATTGCTGCTGTAGCTGTAGGTCAGTTGTCAACACCTTCAGTCACTCCGTCACCCGTTACTGCTGGTGTCTGGCGGGAGTCACTAGTGAAGAACTCAAATATTCTTCTTCTTAAATCTTGTCTAAGTCGTGACAGTGTGTGTGAGGGAGTAAATACACACGTTGTATAAATCAACACCAACACTACCGTTTCTTCTCTATTAATACCTTTACTAATAAGATATATTAAATTTTTTGTAAGAACGATTAAAGCAAGACTTAGTGAGAGTTCATTGTGAGTGAAGAACATAGACAATAAAGAGAACGGGAGGAGTAAAACAATGTCTCGTACGGGAATTTTTGTCTCGAAGAGGAAATTCTCAATAAACCTCACCGACTATTAAGGTTACCTCGGGAGAGCGGCCTTGTTAGGGACGACTGTGTCACTGTCTAGGGAAATCATAGCAAGTACTGAGGACTTCCAGTTGACACGAGAGAGGGAAGAAAGTGCGACAGATCAACATATTATATTTTTTCATGTATAAGGATGTAAGGTCTCCTTACCTAAGCTGAACAAAATGTGTTGTAATACTATAAACAAAGAACATCTCTGGTCGTGAAAATAAATTAACATATATATATATATATATATATATATATATATATATATATATATATATATATACATATATATATATATATATATATATATATATATATATATATATATATATATATATATATATATATATATATATATATATATATATATATATCTGTACTCACCCCTGATGATGTGAATTACACGAAAGCGCTTGGGAACTTCGTGTTTTCTTCTTTCCTTGTGGTTATCAGCATATATATATATATATATATATATATATATATATATATATATATATATATATATATATATATATATATATATATATATATATATGATTATTTTCAAAAGGAATAAATCCTTAGATATCTAATTTTTGAAACGCATATTAACATTGAAGTTTAGTGTTTGTTCTTACTGTTAGTGAAGGTGTTTACTGCCTGTACAGTCTTTCTCCAATACTCAAATAGACAGGAAAAGCTGCCAGTCGTTTCTAGTGGTGATTGTCGAGGTTAGGAGAGGGTTACCTTGACAAAGTAAGACACCTTGATAACTTGTGGTAGTGTCTCAAACAGTCCAGACGGTACATGTGATAATTCAACAGTTCATCATGTGCACAAAACACCTGACCTCTGGTATGTCGACTCTCAAGTTGTTTAGTGTGTAGCGGGATCCGAATCCTTATGTGCACCACTGTGGGTATGGTACTGTACCAGCAGATCCCACTGTTGGCTCTGTTGTGGTGGTAAACGATGAATTTAATGAAGCAGAGCGAATATCACAAATTTTTAATTAATTTCAGTTAAGTTTGTAGTAAAAAAAAAAAAAAAAGTATATATATATATATATATATATATATATATATATATATATATATATATATATATATAATCATGGAGATCCACAATGGAAACGCGGACAAGATAAATCTCGATAAAACCAAACAGGAAAAGGGAAACAATGGAGCACCTTAGCTTTCCCTTTTCCTGTGTGGTTTTATCGAGATATATATATTTAGGTAGCAAGCGTGTGTGTGTGTTACTCCCACACGATAGTAGTAAAAAGCGTCTCGTGATACAGACGAGAATGGTCCGTGTTGTAGGTGCATCACTCACACTCTAGTTTCCACTTATGTAGATATGTGATGACAGGCTTTACAGTACTACATTAATAAATGCTTAATAAACCTTGCGTGAATTCCTAGTTCAATATCGTGTTGTATCTCAAAATGGCTGCCTTGATATTACAGGAGAAAGTTGGCTTGAGGATTAACATGAAACAAACACTTGTATAAAACACACGACACTTCCCTGTTATTACATGTTGAAAATAGTAGACCAAGTAATAGTTCACCTTTGACTTATTACTGAACAACAACATAACTATTGATGATTTGACTCAAATAAACTTGTTCTTGTTTTCTAAGACAATAATCATTGATTACCAACTGTACCACACGACCTGACCCAGGCAACACCAACGAGTACTGGTCGTGTCCTGTTCTCCTCACCAACGTGTTCTAGCTTTGTTTTGTGTTATACTGATACCCATCACGTGTTGTAGTCTTGTTCTGTGTTATACTGATACCCACCACGTGTTGTAGTCTTGTTCTGTGTTCTACTGATACCCACCACGTGTTGTGGTCTTGTTCTGTGTTATACTGATACCCACCACGTGTTGTAGTCTTGTTCTGTGTTATACTGAGACCCACCACGTGTTGTAGTCTTGTTCTGTGTTATACTGAGACCCACCACGTGTTGTGGTCTTGTTCTGTGTTATACTGATACCCACCACGTGTTGTAGTCTTGTTCTGTGTTATACTGATACCCACCACGTGTTGTAGTCTTGTTCTGTGTTATACTGATACCCAC
>NW_024729579.1:0-14262 GCF_018991925.1 Homarus americanus | reverse complement strand
GATCTTGATCATAAGTGCCTCCGTGTTGGCAGAGGTCTCCACTAGGCGGGGCTGCAGCAGCTTTAGCTCTTCTTGCAGTTCAGTGATCAACAGCTTGGCCTCTTTCAGTTTCTCCAGACCTGTCACATACCTTCAGAGATGAAATGGTTAATGTTTTTGGCACTAAGAATGCATATTCATACATTTAAAATAACTTGGGCACAATATTATTGATTTTCACAAGTAAAATAAAAACAAAATCGAAGTTGGGTCGGGTAATTCTCATAGACTAAAATTCATCAATAGATGTACAGTATAACATTACTAAAGCTGGTGATGAGCTTCCTGAGCTTTACCTGTCCCGTAGTGTGAGGATCTCTGAGCGCTTCTTAAGGAGGAGCTGCTTGAAGGTGAACACGAGCTCCAGGTAGGAGGTGGGTGTCACAATGTCACATAGTACCTCCGCCGCAGCTGCTCATAGAACCTGTAGGAGCACTCATCAAGGTCTCATGTATGTCTGGTTAATTAAGGTATTGGAGGGCTACCAACGTCTCATGTACAGTATGTCTTATGGTTTTAATGAGGTCTTGGAAGCCCACCAGGTTCTCATGGGTTAATTAATGTCTTGAACCCCTGGGCTTCAAGTCAAGTCATATGGTGTGCATCTATAGAGCTTCAGGTCACCTCATATGAAATTTTGACATTTAGTGGGCCTATTTGAATATAAAATGCACTAAACTAACTCAGAATAATGGGATAAACTCTCCTGTCTCATGTGGTGACATGCGAACTTCACATGCTACCACCTACAATGCCTTAGTACCAATCGCGTCTCAAGATGCAGAGGTCACGTCGATCACACTTGCCCAAGCCCAGCACCTCCATTCCCAGCTCCCAAGCATGCCAGATAAGTGGTCCTATGCCTGTGCAGTACTATTATTTTCTACATGATCATCATTGGCCAGTCAGAAGTTAAAACACAAACAATCAAACATGGATGTTTTATTGAAGAGAGTTTTCTGACTGTGGTAAACTGTATTTACATAATTAAAAACAAATTTCTAGTATAAAAAGACAGACATCAGTCTATAGATTGCTCAGGTTTGCCTACTTGAGAAACAACTGGATAAATGCTAAAATGAAATCCACACGAAGCAGTCTTTGACCCTTGGTAGTTAAACTGAAAATGATAACATAAGCAAGGTTTGGATGTCCTTGAAACTACCTGTGGGCAAGGTCATCAATGCTGTGGTGGAAATACTTGCAGACAGTGACACAGTGAGCCAACAATGATGCCTCCAGTTTAGTTTCCTGCAGCAGTGATGTGGCCACCATCTCCAAGGCATCATCAGGCCATGCAGTAAACCTGAACAAGAAAAGGTCATAATCTTGTGACTCTACAGAATTATACTGGCATTTGCCATTTAACAGAACTGCATTCTACAGAGTTTTGAAGTTATGGAACTCAAAAACAGAGGATATTAGTCACTAACGATCTACTGTCTTCCTAATAGAAAACGAGCTGTGGTTGCCATACTGACCAGAACGTATAAAAAATTGTCCCAAACACAATATCTGAGAGAGAAACAAAATAAAAGTCACCCGATTTCCTCACCGTGCTAAGATGTATAAATACCCTATATAAAATCCTCGTGGCACTTAGTATTTCAGCTATTACAACAAAAATTTTAGCGGTGCTTTCATTGTGCGTATTTACACCCGATTCGCCAGGCAAGACGATGACGGTAGCAATGCGTGTGATGGAGGGTGTGGGAGGGGGTTTTGAGAATTGCAATTAAATGCCAGGTAGCGACGTGTCCTCGAAACACATCGACCCCATGGTTAACAATACCTTTTTTTTGGAGGACTGTACATTTCATTCTGCAACCTGGCATTTGTTTGTGTTTTTTGTGTATGTTTTTTGTATATGTGTTTCCATTGTTTTCCTAAGCTTGGCCAGAGGACATTAAGTGCTAGAGGCAGCAGTGGCATTAAGAGAAACAGGAAGGCAATTAATCTGATGTGAAATTACATGACAAGCATTATGTTTCTTGCTGGTAACTGTACTAAAGTATTATTTCTATTTATGATTTTATTTGAGAAGCAGGTATTTATTATACTATTTTAGTGCATATTTACTTGATACATATAGTAGTACTGTATTATATTTTGGGGGGTAAAAATTTTCCCTTTAAGAAGGCAAAATTTTCTTTGGAAACACATTGCCAATTATTATTACAGTATTGTTATTAATGAAATTATTATCATTATTATTATTAGCATTATTATGACAGTATTACTGTACATTATCATTATAATTCTTACTAATCTTATTGTTACTGTATTACTATTATTATAAAGCCCTGCATAAAAAGGATTAGCACTATAGATAATATCAATGAGCTCTCACATAGCACTGAAAGTAAAAACCTGTAAAAAAATTTTTATTAACTTTCTAAAATCCTATAAGAAGAAACCATTATTGTACCACAACAATATTATACACTACACTACCACAACATTACACACTACGCTACCAGGGACACCTGACAATACACAAGTGAGGGACACCTGGCAACACACTAGTGAGAGGACATCTTCTAACACATGAAGCAGTAGACCCACCAGGACCTACCAGTCTATAGTGCAGCAGTTAATGAGGGAGGGGAACATCCTGAGCCTGGTCCTGAAGGTGTCGCCTATGGGGGACATGGCCACTACCAAGTGCAGGTTGGCCCTCACTCACTCGTTGAAGTAGCCAAACAGTGTCATAGGTGAGGAGTCCATCTTCTTACCCTTATTGGGATATTAATCTGAGGTTACAATATGTATTATATTGGTTGAGGAGTGTGGTCCACATTATAAATATAAGATGACCCAATGAAACAATTATCAGATGAAAGTAGGATACTCTTTCTTGTTGGGATATAAAAATTTTGTATCAATTGAAGATAACTGAAGATTAGTTTTCCCAGCATATTTTACTACAGTAGGTTAGGTTAAGTTAGTGTTAGTGCTTAAACATCAGATGAAATAAGCTGAGATGCTTAATCTTCCTGTGGTCCCAAAATTTTCAATGTTTAGCTGGACCTAACTCTAATAAACAAGATAAATATAGTGAAAATACTGTACAGT
Organism: Homarus americanus; assembly: GCF_018991925.1. Classification (NCBI taxonomy): domain Eukaryota; kingdom Metazoa; phylum Arthropoda; class Malacostraca; order Decapoda; family Nephropidae; genus Homarus; species Homarus americanus. Next base: position 11,148 of record NW_024729579.1, on the reverse strand, counting down.
ACCGTACATCTATAAACTATATCTGAATTTCTAAGTTATGTATACGTAGCGCTCAAGAACAGTAAAGTGATTTATCTACATGAATGAGTAAATAGTGCATAACACTTTTTCAAAAAGTATACATATCCTAAATATACTACAACACAGCAACATGTACAGTATATGGTCAACAAGTGCATTACAGGAAACAAGTAATAACACAACTAAATTACTATTATGAGCAGCCCACCATGGTATCAATTCCACCTCTACGTATATTTGTGATCTTACTTCACGAGTTTAGTGATAAGGCTCTAGCACTCAAGTTGACGCGCACATGTTCCCTGACTCCATTAGTGAAGGAGCCATAATAACAGAATCTTGATCTTCCAAACCCAGCCAGGGCAAGGATTCTCAAAGCTTTAGGCTTTGTACATTAAATTGTTTCTCATAAATGGAGATAAAGCAAGGTTTCAAATAAGCAGACATAAGAAAGAGCATACAAATAATGTTCAAAATGGGTTCCAAATTATACTGAGTGTCTACCTACACTGGTACTTTATTTTATCACCAATTATTTGAGGTCACAAAGTTAACATGAATTCTGACCCAGTATTGTCAACATATTGTAGTAAATGTTAACATGAATTCTGACCCAGTATTGTCAACATATTGTAGTAAATGTTAACATGAATTCTGACCCAGTATTGTCAACATATTGTAGTAAATGTTAACATGAATTCTGACCCAGTATTGTCAACATATTGTAGTAAATGTTAACATGAATTCTGACCCAGTATTGTCAACATATTGTAGTAAATGTTAACATGAATTCTGACCCAGTATTGTCAACATATTGTAGTAAATGTTAACATGAATTCTGACCCAGTATTGTCAACATATTGTAGTAAATGTTAACATGAATTCTGACCCAGTATTGTCAACATATTGTAGTAAATGTTAACATGAATTCTGACCCAGTATTGTCAACATATTGTAGTAAATGTTAACATGATTGTTCTATAAACTATAAACATTGGATGGTATGATCGAAGACTGAAAATAAGTTGTTTACAGAAAAAATAAACTTTGAAGCTTCAGTGAATAATGAGGTGCTGTTGTCTAGATGAGCATGTGTGGCAAGGGAGGCCCCCAGCCCTCGTGGGGGTACTGGCTGCTCTCTGCCATGATAACCTACAACTATGCATAAGCCATTATTGAACAAGTTCTTAAACATTAAGACACTGAACAATCTACAACTATGATCAAATAATCAGGAAAATTATTCATCCTCGCCTTAACCTTCAAGTAAGAGGTTGGTTATATTGTGGCAACTTCCTATTAATGGGTCATATTTCATAGTTTCACCATTGATACAAGTTAACAACAAATTAAGGCTTTTGTGCTTCTTTCCATGACTTATACTCACTATTGTTCTTGATACTTGAATGTGAGACTACAGCATATCAAGTGTAAAAATATTGAGTGACCATTAACGAATAAGTCCGAACTAAACTACTGGGTCAACAGTCTGATGGTCCAGGGTGGCGCCTAGTACACAGCGACACTGCTGTAAAGCTGAAAAGTGTAAGTAATGTGGGCAGATAATAAACCTTCATATGTGCCTAAGATAACACCAAAAAATTTTGAAATTGAACAATATGGTGCTGACAGGGTGATAAATTCCAGGACTCTTGTCTTGGGCATGAGTATGGACATGTATCACCTGTGTGGTGTGTGAGGAGCGTTCACTTTGCTGTCTGATGCAGCTGAGGTGACCCTCACGAGCACTGCTGATGCAAGTCTGCCATTACTTGCACCGACATTTACTGTGGTGGTGCAGCACTGTTGTGCACCTTTATCCCACTACTATGGCATTTTAGTAATTTTGGTAAGAAAGGTGTATTGCTGCCATGCTGCAACACACAAATGTCTTCATCTGGATAAGTTGGCTATTAATTGTTTGTTGGAATTATTTCATCAGTTTTAGCCCGTAAGAGGGATGTTACTGAGACAATGGCAAGACCTGTGGCAGATCAACACCAGGTCACCACAACATGCTCGCAACACTTCTCACAGTAAGGCACACCCAGGACCTTACTACTCCCTGTATTGAAGGGTTTATTGCCAACTCTTTTGTGTTGGTCAACAACAGTAATGGTTTGGCTTTCTCCAGACAATTTACAACATGCATGAAATTCACATTCTTACCACGTCAAGCCCCTGGAAAACAACATGGACTTGTTAGTCGTGTTTCCTGAAAGTCATTATCAAGGGTTCCAAATTATTTTGAGTAAGTAAAGAAGACATTTATAGTGAGTTTATGCATCTAAAAATCAATTTCATGCTAATTCTGAATCCCTTAACTTAAACGTGTAAAATTTTTTGGGTGGACCGGGGAAATATATATCTCCTCACCACCTACGTATTTAAAGTAAATTCAGTTAGCATGTCACTAATTTTAAGACCAATTGTAACGTCATGAACACCTTCCTTATTCACACTTCAACACAAAAGGTTCTAAAATCAGTATTGTGTCAGTCTGAACCCCTGATATGACTCCTGAAGGTGCTGTGAATTGGCCATGACTAACACAGGACCAAAACACTATAGTTCTCTTTTGTCCTCACTACCAGGTCTTAGGTCATATATCTCAGGTGTCAGGCAGGCTTTATTACATACCATCTCACAAAATGATTTCTTTGCTACAACCACTACAGTGTATTTATTTGATAATCAGTTTTTGTAAAAAAAAAGAAGAAAGAATGCACATTACTCCTGAAATAATATCATACAAAAATCAAGTTGACTATAAAAGTACCTACACAAACTAAGAATATTTACTTCCATAGTATTACTATAAAAAATAAAGTCTATTAATTCCAAATGATTCCATGCAAAAATTGTCTCCACTATTTCCAAAGTTTAAGTTAACAATTGGATAGCCAAAAATTTATTATCAGCTATTTAGGTCTACTGGACACTGTACATCCTACCTCTGGGTGGAGGAAGGGTGCTGGGGAAGGGCTAAGTTGGAGCAAAAAGTTCTCTCAGTCAGTCAGTCGATGTCACTCAGGAAAAGGGTTCATTGATTTGCTAAATACAGTTATGCACAGATTTAACAGATCACCTGAAGATTGCCTCCTCCAACTTGTTCTACTTGAAGATTAACCATTCTAATACAATACACGACAAACCAAACACTAACCAAACCTAACCGACCACCCTAATGCAAACCTAACCTAACCTAACCCTCCCCCCCCCCTTCTGATGGGGTTATTACTGATAATCTTTAGGTGAAATAAGCCTGGGGCAGGTGAATTTTCAGGAGATCCAATTTATCCTAATATTTGTTGGCAAAGTAAGTAAGTACAGGACAGGCATCCCCTGCCTTATAGAAACTCACGTTATGGAAATTCGCGCTTACGGAATTTGGTAATTACTGTATGACCAAAAATTCGGGATATGGCTAAAAAACTTCACCCTTACGGAATTTGGGTAAAAAAAAAAAAAGCAAGCCAAGTTCAGCAGTAAAAATATTTGACATTATTAGAGCTCAAGTCGTAAGAAAGATAAGGGATGACTAAAATTTATATATATTATGAATGGAATGGTCAGGTATAGTATTACTAAAGTACAGGTAAATTAAAGTTACTTATTATTAAGGGTTTAATATCATGCGAGATTGGTTTTTATTAAAGGATGAAGATCTTGTAATACTTTGATGAGTAAATGTTTTACATGAAAAGAATACAGTAATTGTATATTAACAAATTATGCATAAATATACTAAAAATTAGAAATATATAGTACATTATAAAGTAAATATTATAACTAAGTGAACCAAAAAACCATCACCTCATAACTGTTTAATGATTATTTTATCAACAAAATCCTAATTAAGCAGTTGCAGTTTGCTCTCGGCTAATGGTAACAACAACCCTTGTAAGAGATAGTCAATGTAAGGCATAAATTATTTTTTCTTCTTATTTCTCATATTATTATTAACCAACTGTTACTGTAAAACATAAAAAAATGTACAGTATATGAATGATCTTAAGCATTACTACGGTACACTAAGTTAAATATCAAATGTTCAAAATTATAAAGATCTGCAGTACTCACCTCATCTTTGGCAACTGCTTGTATCTTTTCTAATATTTCTGCCTTTTCCTCATTGGTGTATAAATTAGTGTTTGAAGGCAAAAACAACACTTTCACAAAGTCAAATTGATACTCCAAATTGCTGGCAAGGTCAGGGTCATGACCAGGAGCATTATCCATGAGAAGAGCCTTTAAAGGAAGTTTATTGGTGGTTAGGTAGCTCTTGACAGAGGGGGCAAAACACATCAACAGCCCATTCATTAAAGAACTGTCTTGTCACCCATGCCTTATGGTTGGACTTCCAATAAACTCCAAGCTTTGTTCTGTTGCTTGAACACCCTGGGGTTCTCAGAGTGGTAGACAAGCATAGGCTTTAGTCAGAAATCCCCTGAAGCATTGCACCAAGGAGACGGTCTTTCATGGGTTTATGGCCAGGTAAAGAGGCTTCATCTCTGGTGATGAATGTTCTTTTGGGCATCTTTTTCCACAACAGCCCAGTTTCGTCCACTTGCTGTGGAAGATAATTTTCTTCTTCCATCAGTTTTTTAAATTCCACTAAAAACTTTGCTGCCCCTTCTTTATCAGCACTAGCAGCTTCACCATTAAATTTTTCGAACCAGCCTTTGCTAGCCCGAAAATCTTCAAATTCTGTTCCTGAAGAACCAGGTTGATCTGCCTTTAAATGTTCATAAATCTCCCTGGCTCTAAATCACCAGAAACTGAATCACCTTTCATCCCTAATCCAGATGATAAGTAAACCTCTACGATTAGGGATCTACTTTTAAACACTCTTGTCTCTCACTTCCTTAAATTTGTCTTTTTGTGCAAGAATTGTCGACACAGTTGATGCCGACATGCCATATTCTTTGCATAGTGCATTTGTTCTAATGTTTAATTATTTATACATGAATTCATATAGATTGGCCCATTACTCTATCCACTTTAAAATCAAATTAACAGTATATACCAGCAGAAAGGTATAATATAATACAAAACAACAAAGCCCAACCATTAATTAAGCAGCGGTCACTTATACATTCATTCATAACATTTACTACGTAGTATAGTATACAAACGGCCTTGAGCTGCCAGCTGTCTCCAGCAGTGTTTGAAGAATCTTGAACGAGACTCTACCTTATTTTATACAACATAAAATTAATAATGAGTACCTTTTGATTTTAATTCCTTCTCAAACCGTCATTTATATTCATAATTCTTCTCTCTCTCTCTCTCTCTCTCTCTGAGCGAGTACTGTGAATGGAAATCCTTTGTGCGGTGTAAATCCAGGATCATCAAATAAAGATTAACTTGTTCAACTCAACAAAAACAGACACCAAGAGGAGGGAAGGAGACGAGTGTTGCCACCAGGTATACTACGAGCCTTAAACCATTTCCCTCGTAATTCTTTTCCACTGCTGTGTGCTCTCGTCCTATTTCCCAAATCAAAAAAAATTTCCCAGAGAGATTAATAATACGAATTAATCCATACTGGTTAAATTTGACATGTTGCAGAAATAAGACAAATTCAGGAGTGTTGAAATATTGGTAGGAATTTCTCTAATTATAATTATAGTTTTTATTCTCTAAACAAGAGCGTGGGCTAATATTGAGAAGTTTATGAAAAATGCAAAAGTATCTCAGCTACTGATGTATGCTCGTTTCGTGTCAGGCAACAGTGTAAAAGAGGAAATGCTGTTCTGTCACCCCATGGAAAGTTGTACAATAACAGCAGCTATTTTTCATGATGTATCAAACTTCTTTCGGGATGTCCTGAACGTGGCTATCAAGGTAGTCAACTTTATCAAAGCTGGAGCCTTAAACAGTCGTCTCTTCAAACTGCTGTGTAAGGATATGGAATCTGAACATGAAACCTTGCTTTTTTCACACGAACGAACGATGGCTATCAAAGGGGAACATGCTTGGACGGCTTTATGAACTGCGAGAAGAAGTAGCAATATTTCTTGATTCGAAGCAGAAGGCAGATCTCCATGACAAGTTCCAGTGTGAAGGCTTTCAGCTATCTCTAGCTTACCTGGTGGACATCTTCGAAGCGTTGAATGCTCTCAACCTTAAACTATAAGGGAAAAACATCAACATCATCATGCACCACGACACCATTCAAACCTTCATTGCCAAACTCGACCTCTGGAAGTGTCGAATTCAGCAGGGAAATACAGCCAGTTTTAGTAACTTGGATTCTGCTCTCATTCACGCTAACCTTGATTCTGAGTTAAAGACACAAATAATCACTCATCTAACTGACTTGAAAACAGAATTCATCAGATACTTCCCAGAGATAGATGAGAAACGTGAAGCCTGGAAATTCATCAGGAACCCATTTCAATGTGAAGTAGCTGATGTTTCGGATGAAGTGCAAGAGGAGTTTCTTGAGTTGAAGTTCAACTCCACAGCTAAGGAAGACTTCAAAGAACTGGATCTTGAGACGTTCTGGGTCAAGTACCTTCCTGTTTACCCTCTGATCTCACATCAGGCTTTTCGGATTCTAACTATGTTCTGATCCACGTATCTTTGTGAAGCTGCATATTCCACGCTCGTTGCTGTCAAGACCAAGTACAGAAACAGGCTGAACGTTGAAGGGGATTTACGTTGTGCACTCTCTAGCATTCAACCACGCATTCAAGATCTAGTAACTAAGAAGCAGTGTCAAGTATCTCACTAATTTATCCTCAATAAAAAGACTAAAAACACAATATTTTTCATTTTTCTTTAAAATCTGGGAAGGAATTTTATTCATAGATGCAAGGGGGGCGTGGAGGTAAGGACCAATTCCTAGAGGGGGCGTGGTAGTAAAAAGGTTAAGAACCACTGTCAGATTCTAGTGGTTTATACCGCCACCTTCACAATCATCATCCTGGCGACGTTTTCCTACGATTCTCGAATTCTGTTGAGTGTTGTTCTACAGTACACAGCACCAAGCAGCGTGAAATTACACTTTTGTAAAAAAAAAAAAAAAACCACCAACCCAACACACCATCCACGACAAGTGCCCTACGTCCTCTCAGAGACGGTGAGGTCAAGGGTGAATCCAGGGGGTGTAACACAGACCTCTGTGTCCTAAGAACACGAAACCGCTGGAACAGCCTTGAACTCACCGCCTCCGAGACAACAGAGGATACCAGTCGCGTCTGACCACCAGGTGGTGACACTTTAATAAAAATTGGACCTTGTATATATATTACATATTCCGTACACATGTTTATCAGCGGTCCTTGTGGAGGTATAACATTTCCTGAGTGTTTCTTGGATTATCTTACAGGTATTTTGCTCCACGTGTGTGTACTGGCAGTGGAGGAATAAACCATTACAAGGTCTGGATTATATACGTGAGGCTGAACTTAGAGCGGAGATGTTCCCGATACAACCAACCAACATCACTGTACAGTCAGTAGTTCATGTGATAGAGAATAAATAATACAAGACGTATTTACCACCCGTCTAGAGACAATTGGCTTCACGTTACATGTTTCTCAAATGAGACTCGGAAAAATAATTTACTAATTTCATTAAAAATAATAATATTTATTTAGTTAAGAGATACAGTAGGCAGAGTAAATGTTGACTGTCATAAAGGTGGAAACTTATATATAAATTAACTCCAGTAGTAAGTGCTAGTTGGAGGATTAAGTGCCTCCTTCCTCCCTTAACTTGTTCCTCCTCCGCCCTCACCTAATAAGGCATTTCGTTGCGGGCGGGCGGGTCGTGTTGCGTCTCTAACAAAGCGTGTTCGGCATCCGGGCCTTCGATGTAGAGCGGCAGAAATTGGACAGTGATTACATAAGTTCGTCAAGATCGTCTTAGTGAGGTGAAAGTGTAAATCGATGTCGGACTTTTCATGCTAGACACGATTGTATTTTTGAAAACTCAATTTCCACCGAGTTGGAGGTGCAGCCAGGGTCACAGGCCTATAACCACACAATCACTGCCACATGACAAAGCTTTTATTTTATTTTATTTTTTAGGGTGTTGTGGTCACGGCTGTGATAAAGGCCAACCAGGGAGTGTAGTACTGTGCCTTCAGTTAAATCAGTTCATAGTTGTCATCAGTGAATGCAGAAGAGACTAAAATAACTTAAAGTGAATACATATTGGCAATCGAGCTGGTAAGGACAACTGCCAGCCTATACGTGTCATAGGTGCCACAGAGACTTTAAATTTTATTTTGTTTGTGTGCTTTCTCAAGGACTGAATCTGTGTTTATAATACACCACTCACAGGGAGATACAGTGTACACAGTGATAGTTCATAGTGTCATCAGTGACCGCTGAAGTTGTAAATAACTTTAAGTGAGCGCTCACTAGCAAGCAAGCTGGAAAGGCACCGTGCCAGCTGAAACCAAGTCGTGTCATAGGTGCCACAGAGACTTTAAATTTTATGTTGATTGTGTGCTTTCTCAAGGACTGAAACTGTGCCTACAATACACCATTCACAGGGAGATACAGTGTACGCAGTCGCAGACGACAACTCTATAGGCAACAGAGAGTAGCTAAGTACTTTTTCTCTCTTTATTTTCTTTGAAATAGGTGTAGATTTATACACAGTCTGCACCCCCCCCCCCACAACAACAACAACCATGAGTTTGATATGTGATTACTGCAGGGAGACGTCGGATATGGAGGATGCAGGCCTAACTAATGCAGCGTTTAGGAGGTTACTAACTGCCGTAAAGCTTGATGGCTGTTGCTGGTATTGCCCTGGCTGCATAGTCAAGGTGAATGAAGCGATTGCAATCCATAAGGGAACGAGTTCTCTAGGGACGAAAATAGATGAAGCAGGAGCCCTGCTGGTTGACAAACTGGAGCAAGTTGAGAAAGAGATCCTTGCTAAGACTGAGGAAGTAGCTAATAGAATGGAGGTGGTTGCTAAGAGGAGTTATGCTGACGTATTAGGAGGGCCACGGGGGAGGGCGGAGAGTAATGCAGAATCAGTACAGGTTCTACAGCAGATTGGGACTCTGAAAAAGTGTGTCGAAGAAATGAAAATTAACGCACCTACTGTTAGGGGAGAGGAGGAACACCAGGAACGGCTCCAGCGCAGGAACAATGTAATAGTTTTTGAAGTCCCAGAGAGCCAGGCAGACGGAACTGTGAGTAAGGAAACACACGACAAGGTGCTGTTTCAAAATATTTGCACAGAGGTTCTGAAGATTCCAGCAACCCCTCAGGATGTGAGGAGACTGGGACAAAAGCAGGGGGCTAAGCCTCGCCCCCTCAGGATCACACTAGGGAGTGAGGAGGAAAAATGGCAAGTTATCCGGCAGGCAAAAAACTTAGCAAGGAGCGAGGCATTTCGGGATGTATTTATTCACCCAGACCGCACGGTAATGCAGAGGGAACAGTACAAAAAGCTCCTGCTGGACTTGAAGCAGAAGAGGGAGGAGTCGAGGAGGAACGGGGACAGGTGCACATGGGTTATACTCAGGGGGAGGGTAGTGGAAACAAGTGTGCCGACACAGGGCCAGGGGGCAGCAGTGCACCCTCCACCCACTCAACCCCCCACCCGGGAGGCGGCACCAGCTCAGCCTACCGGACAGGAGGGAACGAGCGCCGTGTAAACAATGACATTTCTAACCACACCCTGCAAAATACAGTGTACTTAGCAAATGCTGCAGCTTCTGAGAATGTGGGTGGAGCGATTTTATTACTAAGAGCAGAGACGTTACCGAGAACAAATTCTGGCTTGAATGTCATGTACACTAATACTGACACGTTCCTTGATAAGAGAGAGGAGTTTGAAACACTACTGAAGGTACACCAACCAGATATTGTAGGAGTTGTAGAACTGTTGTACAAGAACAGGAGAATCGACCCAGAGGAATGTGAGTTCAGTATTGCTGGATATGACTCATTTACGAACCTAACTCAAGAATCCTGCAGGAGGGGTGTGGTTATCTACGCTAGGCAAGACCTTACAGCCAGCCAGGCGAGGGTACAGGGAGAGGATGTTTTTGAAGAGTCCAAGTGGTGTAAAATTAAATTAAAGGCAGGGGACTTACTTATCGTCGGGTGTATCTACAGATCCCGAACTGTGGCCCACTAAATCAAAGGAACTTAAGAACCTTAATAAACAATGCGGCGATGCTCAACCCCAGCCACCTCCTTATCATGGGGGACTCTAACTATGGCGACTGGAGAAACGAGTCAACCCCGAATGACTTGAATAATCCTGCTACTCTTTTTGTAGAAACTCTGAGAGATAATTTTCTGTTTCAACATGTGAGAGACCCGACACATTACAGAGGGGAGCAAACACCCAAGCCACTTGACCTCATCATAACAAACGAGGAGGGTATGGTGGCCAAACTGGAACACCTTGCGCCAGTTGGCACCAGTCACCATACAGTGTTGTCATTCAGATTTAACTGTTACCTAGTTCAAGATAAGGCCAGGCCAAGGTGCAAATATTACAAGGGAAATTACAATGGGATGAGGGAAGAGATGAGGGGTATCAACTGGCCTGACTTATTAAGGTACAAGAACGCAGACACTACGCTGAATATCATAACTAGTAAAATGACCCATTTGATCGATAAATATATACCCAAGACAAAACCCAGTGCTTCTAGGAATACGAGGGGATCCCTACACATGAACCATGCGGCGGTCGACAAAATTAAGAAGAAAACCCAGAAATTCAAGACGTGGGTTGGGTCAAATGATGAGCAAGACAGGAGGATGTATGCAAAAGCCAGAAACCAAGCAAAGATAGAGTGTAGGAGGGCTGAAAAGGAGTTCCAAAGGCTGGTTGCACGCGAGGTCAAGTCAAACCCAAAGGCGTTTTACCGCTATGCAAAGTCGAAATTGAAAACGCGAGTAGGAGTATCAGACCTGAGGCTTGAAGATGGTAGTTACGCAGAATCTGACCAGGATAAAGCTGAGGCATTGAACAGCTTCTTTTCCTCAGTGTTCACAAGAGAGGATGCAACTAACCTTCCTGCGTTTGAGGACAGACGGTTCGGCACAGCACTGACCCACATTGTGTTCACAGAAGAGGGTATTAGAAATAAACTGTCCAGGCTAAAGGTCCATAAGAGTCCTGGACCTGACA
>NW_024729578.1:0-17479 GCF_018991925.1 Homarus americanus | reverse complement strand
TGTAGTGCAAAACATGGTGAAACTTACATACACCGTTAATAAAGTATTGATAGAAGAAGAAGAAGAAGAAGAAGAAGAAGAAGAAGAAGAAGAAGAAGAAGAAGAAGAAGAAGAAGAAGAAGAAGAAGAAGAAGAAGAAGAAGAAGAAGAAGAAGAAGAAGAAGAAGAAGAAGAAGAAGAAGAAGAAGAAGTAAGAGGAAGAATTGTGGAGGGAATGAACAGTGAGACAATGTAAAGCCTCCGGGATGGCGGCAGCGTTTCTGTTATTAATATATAATAAGACAATAGGAAAATATGTTGTTGTCTCTACCTGTATTATTACCTTTGCGATAGCATGGTTCAATTTTGGGAGGACATAGGAAGGAGCAGGAGGTTAGGAAGGGATTTGTAGGGGGAGAGATAGTGTCTGTGATCCTCGGGTCACCACTCCTCGGATTGTGTCAGTTCAAGTTTAGAAGCTCCAACAACTTTCCCTGAATACGAATTGGCAACCTTTCGATTTACAACAGGTACCTACTTACTGCTACAGTAGGTAGGTGAACAGGGATCAAGGGGGCTAGGAAGAGTGTCCAAACAACTTGCTCCTGCCTGCCTGTGTGATGTAGTCGTGGCCAGAATTAGGTTAGGATACAGACACATCTGGCTAGTTAGTAACGCTGTACCCATAAAGGAACACTCAGCATGTAAACTTGGTGATACACCTTTAAAGCACTACTATATTATTGAATGGGACACTGTCAAAGACTTCAGGCCACCTCACTTATTGTATCTTGAACTATGTCATTACTTCATTGAGGACATTACATTCTTGCTTTTTATCCCAAATTGGCTAGCCCACACTGGTAAATGTGTACTGTACTGTCAATGAATCTGATGTATTTCTTTGTGTATGAACCTGACTGAAAATAAGGTCGCCTCCCTGGCTGCTGCTGCTGCTAAAGCTGCTTCTGCTTCTGCTTCTGCGCCCTTCTAAGTCCCGTTTAAGTCCCCCACCCCAGGCCCCCACAACCGCCCTTCACATCTACACCATTCTAAAACAATTTCACTCAATTCCCACAATACTATGCTAATTACACGTAAAATAGAGTGTTATCCTGCAAAACGTTGATGTCGTATATTTCTCTCTTTAAGTGATATCCTGTGGCTCCGAAAGGAGCCTGTTTGGTTAGGTTGTCTTGTGTGAACGAACCTTGGGTTCTTATTTCTTCTCTGTCTTCTTTGGGAGGAGCACAGCTTGGATGTTAGGAAGGACACCCCCTTGGGCAATGGTGACTCCAGACAGGAGCTTGTTCAGCTCCTCGTCATTGCGAATGGCAAGCTGAAGATGACGCGGGATAATGCGGGTCTTCTTGTTGTCGCGGGCGGCGTTACCGGCCAGCTCGAGCACTTCTGCTGCCAGGTACTCCATGACGGCTGCAAGGTACACAGGTGCACCTGCACCAACACGCTCAGCATAGTTGCCTTTACGCAAGAGACGGTGGATCCTACCCACGGGGAACTGGAGTCCGGCCCTGCTAGAACGGGACTTTGACTTGCCCTTCACCTTGCCTCCCTTGCCGCGTCCTGACATGTTGCTGCTGCTGCTTTTCGTGATAGGGGTTAAATTTCCGCCCGCCACCTTGGTCTTTTATACCAAGCTCAGGATCAGGCCAGGTGGCCGTCTCGCGGACCCAACCAATGCAAGAGAGCCGTAGCTGCAGCCAGTCTGATCCTGAGCGGCCCGCTCGGTATATAAGGAAAAGTTAGTCGGGCCAGTTTTCAATTCTCTCGCTCCGCGCCACGAGTAACTGTGCCGCCATGCCTCCCAAAACTTCCGGAAAGGCTGCCAAGAAGGCTGGAAAGGCCCAGAAGGCCATTGCCAAGGGTGACAAGAAGAAGAAGAGCAGGAGGAAGGAAAGCTACAGCATCTACATCTACAAGGTACTGAAGCAAGTGCACCCCGACACAGGAGTCTCCTCCAAAGCTATGTCCATCATGAACTCTTTCGTGAACGACATCTTCGAGCGCATCGCTGCCGAGGCTTCCCGCCTGGCGCACTACAACAAACGCTCCACCATTACAAGTCGGGAAATCCAGACAGCTGTCCGACTCTTGCTGCCCGGTGAACTGGCCAAGCATGCCGTGTCTGAGGGCACCAAGGCTGTCACCAAGTACACCTCTTCCAAGTAAGAGGTTACTTGTGCACAATAAACACGCCATCCCACTACTACAACTTAATCGGCTCCATCGGAGCCACAGTTACATGTTAAAGAGACAGTTACCGACAGTGATGTATTGAGAGGGAAATAATAAAAAAATTATAATAATCTGCATTCTCTATTGGCGTAGAAACAGGACTAAATCGAAACATAATAAATAAATAAATAAATAAATTCTGCGTGGAGTAGTTTCACACCCACTGCAAAGTGACATACCTGGAGTGTGTTTGGGCTTCATTTCTTGTTTGCAGCACGCCTATTTCATGTAAACAATTTATTTTATTTTATTTTATTTTATTTTATCTTAGTTATTTATTTATTTATTTATTTATTGTTTATATCTTTATTTGTTACTAGCTCTTGTTTGTTGCACCCACCTCCCGAATTGATGACCTACTATACAATCGTGCCTGCACGAATGTTACCAACTTACCGTTAGGCGATTTGGGTAACCGAAATTAACGCTCTCCTACCACCAACCATTTCGATTGTCAAGAAAATTATCTTCAGAACAGTTCTTTGGCCCTGAGAAGGGCCGAGTTATAGATGTCTGGTAGGTTTTGTTGTGCTTTTGGTTTTTCCCCAAGGAAGAGGACTTAAGCACGCTCTCCGCGGATGCGCCGGGCCAGCTGGATGTCCTTGGGCATGATGGTAACGCGCTTGGCGTGAATGGCACACAGGTTGGTGTCCTCGAAAAGACCCACCAGGTAAGCCTCAGAGGCTTCCTGCAGAGCCATGACGGCAGACGACTGGAAGCGCAGGTCAGTCTTGAAATCCTGGGCGATCTCACGCACCAGGCGCTGGAAGGGCAGCTTCCTGATGAGTAGCTCTGTGCTCTTCTGGTAACGACGGATCTCACGAAGGGCGACGGTTCCGGGCCTGTAACGATGGGGCTTCTTGACACCACCGGTGGCTGGGCGGACTTGCGAGCTGCCTTGGTGGCAAGCTGCTTCCGTGGAGCCTTGCCTCCAGTGGACTTGCGGGCAGTCTGTTTAGTACGGGCCATCTCGACGACGAAATAGTCAATACGGGCGGCCCGGCAGGCGGGCGGGCTTATATACAGACATTCTCCACCTCAGTGGCCACCTCATTGGCCACGAGTGCCGCATGCGTCATCCGCAAGCTACGCCCCACCTCCAAGAGGGAGGGACGGCCTTGGATGAACGATACTACCGCTGCGTCCACAGCACGCCACCTACTCCCACCAAACCGTGGGCCCTCCTCGGGGATTCTCTCCCTCACCATGAACGGTTACGAGTTTGTTAACGTGGCGCGGATACGTCCGGACACGCCGACCTGCCCCAAGAAACTAAACCTCCTAGTTCTCCAGAAGTTTTTCGAAGCTAATGGGATCGTGGGGGTCACCAAGGTGGAGCGTCTAAAGCTCCATGGTGACATCAAGATCACCTTCGCCGAGAAGGGCATGCCTGCTCAACTCGCGGAGATCCCAGACATCAACGGCATTCCTTTTAAAATGTTTGCCTTCATGTGGGACAACTTGAAGCTGGGTGTAATCTCCCACGCCGAAATTGCCCACATGGACAAATCAGAGCTGACTGAGCTCCTCAAGGAGCAGCAGCTCCAAGTTGTGAAGAAGCTGTCCGACACCACTGCCCTCATCGGACACCACTCCACCCTACCCAAGGAAGCTCAACTGGCGTGGGTAACTATGCCAGTCAAGCCCTACTGCAGACCGAAACGGTGTTACAAATGCCAGCACTATGGACACACTGTAAACAAGTGTGAGGCGCAGGAAGACACCTGCTCCATGTGCGGCAGCCCTGGACACCGCTACACGGCCTGCCCCAACACAGAGAAAAAATGCGTTGCCTGTGGTGGCCCACACTCCTCCGCCGACCGGACCTGCCCCAGATGGAAGGAGGAATGCAGGGTAGCCAAGGCTCGTCTCGAGAAAAAACTGAGCTACAAAGAGGCCCTCCTTGCTGTACGCTCCCAAGAAAAGAAAAACCAGCAGTAAAGAAAAACCAAGAAAAGAAAACTCAACAGAAGCAGCCCACCACACAGAACCAAGAACACCACGTGGCCCGTGGTGCTGAAGCCCACGCGGCCAGTGGTGCTGAAGCCCACGCGGCCAGTGGTGCTGAAGCCCACGTGGTCAACCTCTCCCTCTCTGAATTCTTCCACACCTATGAGGACTTAAAATACGAGGAAGACGAACAAGAAGACCCAAACACAAACGAATGGACAATTCAAGAGAGCAAGAAGAGAAGGAGAGAGAGAAGAAAATCGACATCAAGCTAAGAAGACCAAGACATCCCCTCCACACAAGAAACCAAAACACAATCAAGCCGACCAAGCACTGAACATCCATTGCCCAACCCAACACGCACCTGACGCCTGACCTGACGCTGGACCTGACGCTTGACCTGACGCTAGCCTGGCCTTGTCTTGTCGCCTCCCTGCCGCGTCCAGCCGGGTTGTTGCTGCTGCCCCCATCTTATAATCCCTCACGCAAGCGGTGTTTAGCCACTGCATCTGTTCTCTCCTCCTAAAATTCACTTCAATCCTCCCTTTATTCTTCTCCTGAACCTCCTTCCCCCCTGTCACTAGCATTTTTCGATTCGATTCGGCGAAGCCACACACACTCTCTCTCCCTCACCATGAACGGATACGAGTTTGTTAACGTGGCGCGGATACGTCCGGACACGCCGACCTGCCCCAAGAAACTAAACCTCCTAGTTCTCCAGAAGTTTTTCGAAGCTAATGGGATCGTGGGGGTCACCAAGGTAGAACGCCTAAAGCTCCATGGTGACATCAAGATCACCTTCGCCGAGATGGGCATGCCCGCTCAACTCGCGGAGATCCCAGACATCAACGGCATTCCTTTTAAAATGTTTGCCTTCATGTGGGACAACTTGAAGCTGGGTGTAATCTCCCACGCTGAAATTGCCCACATGGACAAAGCAGAGCTGAGTGAGCTCCTCAAGGAGCAGCAGCTCCAAGTTGTGAAGAAGCTGTCCGACACCACTGCCCTCATCGGACACCACTCCACCCTACCCAAGGAAGCTCAACTGGCGTGTGTAACTATGCCAGTCAAGCCCTACTGCAGACCGAAACGGTGTTACAAATGCCAGCACTATGGACACACTGTAAACAAGTGTGAGGCGCAGGAAGACACCTGCTCCATGTGTGGCAGCCCTGGACACCGCTACACGGCCTGCCCCAACACAGAGAAAAAATGCGTTGCCTGTGGTGGCCCACACTCCTCCGCCGACCGGACCTGCCCCAGATGGAAGGAGGAATGCAGGGTAGCCAAGGCTCGCCTTGAGAAAAAACTGAGCTACAAAGAGGCCCTCCTTGCTGTACGCTCCCAAGAAAAGAAAAAACCAGCAGTAAAGAAAAACCAAGAAAAGAAAACTCAACAGAAGCAGCCCACCACACAGTACCAAGAACACCACGTGGCCCGTGGTGCTGAAGCCCACGCGGCCAGTGGTGCTGAAGCCCACGTGGTCAACCTCTCCCTCTCTGAATTCTTCCACACCTATGAGGACTTAAAATACGAGGAAGACGAACAAGAAGACCCAAACACAAACGAATGGACAATTCAAGAGAGCAAGAAGAGAAGGAGAGAGAGAAGAAAATCGACATCAAGCTAAGAAGACCAAGACATCCCCTCCACACAAGAAACCAAACACAATCAAGCCGACCAAGCACTGAACATCCATTGCCCAACCCAACACGCACCTGACGCCTGACCTGACGCTTGACCTGACGCTTGACCTGACGCTAGCCTGGCCTTGTCTTGTCGCCTCCCTGCCGCGTCCAGCCGGGTTGTTGCTGCTGCCCCCATCTTATAATCCCTCACGCAAGCGGTGTTTAGCCACTGCATCTGTTCTCTCCTCCTAAAATTCACTTCAATCCTCCCTTTATTCTTCTCCTGAACCTCCTTCCCCCCTGTCACTAGCATTTTTCGATTCGGCGAAGCCACACCAGGACCACCTGTAGTAGCAACCACAACAACATGACTGGACGAGGCAAAGGCGGCAAGGGACTTGGAAAGGGTGGCGCCAAGCGTCATCGTAAGGTGCTTCGTGACAACATCCAGGGTATCACCAAGCCCGCCATTCGTCGTCTAGCTCGGCGTGGAGGTGTTAAACGTATATCCGGCCTTATCTACGAGGAGACCCGCGGCGGCCTCAAGGTGTTTCTGGAGAACGTCATCCGTGACGCCGTCACCTACACCGAGCACGCAAAAAGGAAGACCGTCACCGCCATGGATGTGGTGTATGCCCTGAAACGGCAGGGCCGCACCCTTTATGGTTTTGGTGGTTAATCAACCTGATGGACGGGCGCACACCACCACCACCACCACGACAAACAAATATACGGACCTAATTTTAGGTCCACATTTAAATCGCAAAAGAGTTGGTTAGACACTGAGTAAATCGTTGAAAATATATCCAATAACATGATCCTCTCTAATTCTGGACTTGTGGTATGAGTATAGGTTGTGCGTGAACGTGTTGGAACCACTTCCTAATAATTGTCAGTCAGTCAGTCAACATTCACCTAACCTCCAGGTACCTCACCTAACTTCCTGTAGCGTCACCGAACCTCACGAAATGTAACCCAATGTAGTTTATAATCTATCCTAACATGACATAACATAACCACGCACTATATTACTTCGGTAAGAGTAATGAGTTTTAATACACAAAGTTGCAGTTATCATTCATTCATACATACATACATACATACATACATACATACATACATACATACATACATACATACATACATACATACATACATACATACATACATAACATGCTAGTGGCAGGGGGGATTGAAGTGAATTTTAGGAGGATAGAATAGGTGCAGTGGCTAAACAGCGCTTGCGTGAGGGACTTTAAGCAGCAACTCGCCTGGATGCGGCAGGATAGAGTCAGGTCAAGCGTCCGGTGCATGTTGGGTTCCGCCATGGTTTCTCAGTGTTTGGTCGGCTTGATTGTGTGTGTTGTTTTCTTGTTTGGATGAAATGTCTTGGTATTCTTCTTCTTAGCTTGAAGTTGATTTTCTTCTAACTCTTCTCCTCTTGTTGTTCGTCTTCCTCGTGTCTGCTATCATT
This sequence comes from Homarus americanus, assembly GCF_018991925.1. Lineage (NCBI taxonomy): Eukaryota > Metazoa > Arthropoda > Malacostraca > Decapoda > Nephropidae > Homarus > Homarus americanus. The sequence continues at coordinate 10,192 of NW_024729578.1, read as the reverse complement.
CTGTAAAGACTCTCTATATGTATGTAGGTATGAGTGAGTAACAGTTGCCGGTTACAGTGATACTTCATATTCGCTGGTGTTGTACTGTATGGCTTCGGTATTTCTTAATATACAAACGGCACCGTTAGGGGATTGAGGTATTTAAAAACCAGCCTGTATTACTTATATATAGAAATAAATAATGTGGCTTGGACAATAATGACGACTACTCTCTCCTACCTTCCCCAAACAAGGGCTTTTCGAAAGTATACATTGGACACAAATGACTTAGTACATCATAAATTGGTGGTTTAACAAAAGCCCTCATTAGAGAAAGGTGAAGGAGCACACAGTGAACATACAGATTAATGTTTGCACGCGTAGATCATGTAAGGTGAGATGTTGAACACCAGACACGTAGTGTAGTAACTCCCTCACAGATGGCGTTATGAGGGCCTGATGATGTAGCAGTTACCTCACAGATGGTGTTATGAGGAAATTCACATGATGATGCTGTAGCAAAACATTCACTACGTGTTGTCGTAGCATCTTGGGGACACCACGTGGTCGACATGACTCACTCATTCAAGTGGGTGAGGTGTGGTCCCAGGCCTCTCTATCGTGGAGTCTCAGGGGAAGTATAACTGGGTACCTGGGACTTCACTGTGTGAAGGTGGTTAGCTAGCTTGGGTAAGACTCAACTGCCGAGTTGTTTTTCACTGAGTTAAGCACTGTTCACCACTATTCATCACTGGTTCCATTCCTTGGCCAAATGAGATAGTACCTTATGGCAAGAACTTGTTGATAGTCCGCTGGGGAGGAGGGTTCAGGGGAGTGAGTTGGTATGGGCCAACATATAAATAATAATAATAATAATAATAATAATAATAATTAACGGTTTATTGAAAGAGCTTGGCAGCCAGAAGACTGAAAATATACAGTTACATATTGGGGGAATGGGTTACGAATTACAAATAATATACAAGTAACATGAGTGACACAAATAAGACATATAATAACTAGCTGGGGAAAAGCTCAAACTACAGTTCATTTCAACATAGTGACAGTGCAAGGAGTAGTGTTTACTGGGAGTGAGTACACTGATTTATTACAAGTTATCGATAATTTTTACAATGGTTGGGACTGGGCTGTTCTTATAGCGATCAGTTCGTGCACGTATGGGCTGGGCTGGATGGATGCGGTTGTGGTGTCGAAGAGCAATTCTCGGACTAGGGATCTCAGGTGGTAGTAGGAGCCGTTGTCGGGGATGGTGTAGAAGCTTCTTACCAAATTTGCAGATGAGGTCGTGGTGATGGTCAGTGAGAGTCTAAAGGGTCAGTGTGTTGAGCGCTTCTTGATATGTGGAGTAGGAAGGGTAGAGAATAATCTTGCATGGCCTCTTTTGCACTTTTTCGAGGTGTTTACGTTGTGTGGCATTTAGGGAGGAAGACCAGGTGGAGGAGGCATAGGTGAGCTTGGGAAGTATGAATGTTGTGTACACACTGAGGAGCTCGTGTGCAGGACCACCGAGGGACTTGAGTCGGCGTAGGAGGTGGAGACGGAAACTGGAGGATTTGATAACTTCACTGACGTGTGGTTTCTAATTTAGTTTGTTGTCTATATGTATGTGTGTGTGTGTGTGTGTGTGTGTGTGTGTGTGTGTGTGTGTGTGTGTATACTACTGTACTTTTTAGATCCTCCTACGCAACCTAACCTATTATAGTTAAGTATAGTAGGCTATACACTATTTTGTTAGTATGTGTTATAAAATGAAATTGCATGTTATTTTTATTAATATTATTATTATTAATATTATTTATTATTATTATTAGTAGTAGTAGTATTATTATTATTATTATTGTTATTATTATTACATGCTAATATAATACTAAGTTGCCCGCCAGATTTCCTCAGAGATGGGAGGAGCAGATTGGCGGCGGTGTTGTTTATACTCCGCCCGATTACTGATTCCTATTCACCGAGCCAGAGCTGGCGGGCGGCGTGTTATGTGCCACGTTTTGTTTCCCATTGGGCGTACCGCTCAGCTGGGGAGTAGGAGATTTCATAAAAAGAAAGTTTGAGTGGAGAGCACACCTTTTCCTTCACATACAGTTATCTTAGACCATCTACTAGTATAATAGTTTGCACAAAAATACTCTACACTCTTTCTAGGTTGTTGCTATTTTTTTTTTTTTTTTTTTTGACTTCTCATCAGATTGTGCATTCAACTAATATACACTATTAGTGTGTTTATTATTATGTTTTATAGTATTATTTCGTATAATATTGGGTAACACAATTAGAGTCACTAGTATAGTATATTATTGGGGTTTATAGCAGTTTGTGGTCTAATAGTATCATTCTTTATGAGTGGTGTTCTATGTAGTGATGATTAGGCAATAAAATATGCTTTGGGGGTTTATAGCAGTTTTTGTGGTCTACTAGTATCATGCTTTATGGGTGGTGTTCTATGTAGTGATGATTAGGCCATAAAATATGCTTTTGGTTTATTGCTAACAAAATATACTTTGCTCTACCGCTGTAGTGCAAAACATGGTGAAACTTACATACACCGTTAATAAAGTATTGATGGAAGAAGAAGAAGAAGAAGAAGAAGAAGAAGAAGAAGAAGAAGACGAAGAAGAAGAAGAAGAAGAAGAAGAAGAAGAAGAAGAAGAAGAAGAAGAAGAAGAAGAAGAAGAAGAAGAAGAAGAAGAAGAAGAAGAAGAAGAAGAAGAAGAAGAAGAAGAAGAAGTAAGAGGAATAATTGTGGAGGGAATGAACAGTGAGACAATGTAAAGCCTCCGGGATGGCGGCAGCGTTTCTGTTATTAATATATAATAAGACAATAGGAAAATATGTTGTTGTCTCTACCTGTATTATTACCTTTGCGATAGCATGGTTCAATTTTGGGAGGACATAGGAAGGAGCAGGAGGTTAGGAAGGGATTTGTAGTGGGAGAGATAGTGTCTGTGATCCTCAGGTCACCACTCCTCGGATTGTGTCAGTTCAAGTTTAGAAGCTCCAACAACTTTCCCTGAATACGAATTGGCAACCTTTCGATTTACAACAGGTACCTACTTACTGCTACAGTAGGTAGGTGAACAGGGACCAAGGGGGCTAGGAAGAGTGTCCAAACAACTTGCTCCTGCCTGCCTGTGTGATGTAGTCGTGGCCAGAATTAGGTTAGGATACAGACACATCTGGCTAGTTAGTAACGCTGTACCCATACCAGAACACTCAGCATGTAAACTTGGTGATACACCTTTAAAGCACTACTATATTATTGAATGTGACACTGTCAAAGACTTCAGGCCACCTCACTTATTGTATCTTGAACTATGTCATTACTTCATTGAGGACATTACATTCTTGCTCTTTATCCCAAATTGGCTAGCCCACACTGGTAAATGTGTACTGTACTGTCAATGAATCTGATGTATTTCTTTGTGTATGAACCTGACTGAAAATAAGGTCGCCTCCCTGGCTGCTGCTGCTGCTAAAGCTGCTTCTGCTTCTGCTTCTGCGCCCTTCTAAGTCCCGTTTAAGTCCCCCACCCCAGGCCCCCACAACCGCCCTTCACATCTACACCATTCTAAAACAATTTCACTCAATTCCCACAATACTATGCTAATTACACGTAAAATAGAGTGTTATCCTGCAAAACGTTGATGTCGTATATTTCTCTCTTTAAGTGATATCCTGTGGCTCCGAAAGGAGCCTGTTTTGTTAGGTTGTCTTGTGTGAACGAACCTTGGGTTCTTATTTCTTCTCTGTCTTCTTGGGGAGGAGCACAGCTTGGATGTTAGGAAGGACACCCCCTTGGGCAATGGTGACTCCAGATAGGAGCTTGTTCAGCTCCTCGTCATTGCGAATGGCAAGCTGAAGATGACGCGGGATAATGCGGGTCTTCTTGTTGTCGCGGGCGGCGTTACCGGCCAGCTCGAGCACTTCTGCTGCCAGGTACTCCATGACGGCTGCAAGGTACACAGGGGCACCTGCACCAACACGCTCAGCATAGGTGCCTTTACGCAAGAGACGGTGGATCCTACCCACGGGGAACTGGAGTCCGGCCCTGCTAGAACGGGACTTTGACTTGCCCTTCACCTTGCCTCCCTTGCCGCGTCCTGACATGTTGCTGCTGCTGCTTTTCGTGATAGGAGTTAAATTTCCGCCCGCCACCTTGGTCTTTTATACCAAGCTCAGGATCAGGCCAGGTGGCCGTCTCGCGGACCCAACCAATGTAAGAGAGCCGTAGCTGCAGCCAGTCTGATCCTGAGCGGCCCGCTCGGTATATAAGGAAAAGTTAGTCGGGCCAGTTTTCAATTCTCTCGCTCCGCGCCGCGAGTAACTGTGCCGCCATGCCTCCCAAAACTTCCGGAAAGGCTGCCAAGAAGGCTGGAAAGGCCCAGAAGGCCATTGCCAAGGGTGACAAGAAGAAGAAGCGCAGGAGGAAGGAAAGCTACAGCATCTACATCTACAAGGTACTGAAGCAAGTGCACCCCGACACAGGAGTCTCCTCCAAAGCTATGTCCATCATGAACTCTTTCGTGAACGACATCTTCGAGCGCATCGCTGCCGAGGCTTCCCGCCTGGCGCACTACAACAAACGCTCCACCATTACAAGTCGGGAAATCCAGACAGCTGTCCGACTCTTGCTGCCCGGTGAACTGGCCAAGCATGCCGTGTCTGAGGGCACCAAGGCTGTCACCAAGTACACCTCTTCCAAGTAAGAGGTTACTTGTACACAACAAACACGCCATCCCACTACTACAACTTAATCGGCTCCATCGGAGCCACAGTTACATGTTAAAGAGACAGTTACCGACAGTGATGTATTGAGAGGGAAATAATAAAAAAATTATAATAATCTGCATTCTCTATTGGCGTAGAAACAGGACTAAATCGAAACATAATAAATAAATAAATAAATAAATTCTGCGTGGAGTAGTTTCACACCCACTGCAAAGTGACATACCTGGAGTGTGTTTGGGCTTCATTTCTTGTTTGCAGCACGCCTATTTCATGTAAACAATTTATTTTATTTTATTTTATTTTATCTTAGTTATTTATTTATTTATTTATTTATTTATTGTTTATATCTTTATTTGTTACTAGCTCTTGTTTGTTGCACCCACCTCCCGAATTGATGACCTACTATACAATCGTGCCTGCACGAATGTTACCAACTTACCGTTAGGCGATTTGGGTAACCGAAATTAACGCTCTCCTACCACCAACCATTTCGATTGTCAAGAAAATTATCTTCAGAACAGTTCTTTGGCCCTGAGAAGGGCCGAGTTATAGATGTCTGGTAGGTTTTGTTGTGCTTTTTGTTTGTCCCCAAGGAAGAGGACTTAAGCACGCTCTCCGCGGATGCGCCGGGCCAGCTGGATGTCCTTGGGCATGATGGTAACGCGCTTGGCGTGAATGGCACCAGGCGCTGGAAGGGCAGCTTCCTGATGAGTAGCTCTGTGCTCTTCTGGTAACGACGGATCTCACGAAGGGCGACGGTTCCGGGCCTGTAACGATGGGGCTTCTTGACACCACCGGTGGCTGGGGCGGACTTGCGAGCTGCCTTGGTGGCAAGCTGCTTCCGTGGAGCCTTGCCTCCAGTGGACTTGCGGGCAGTCTGTTTAGTACGGGCCATCTCGACGACAAAATAGTAAATACGGGCGGCCTGGTTGTTGTTGTTGTTGTATAGATTGTCGGACCGTAGTCCGACACGGGCCTTTGCCTATAGGCGGCCCGTTTGGTGGTTCCGGCTGGAGCTCCAGGAGCAGCCAGACCGGATTGGGATTGGAGGTGGTCCCACCTGCAGATTGGAGGGATACTGCAGGTTGCAAGTGTGAGCGGACCCCCGATCAGTGGACGCTTACCACCGGCCCCCACTCTTGGACGTGGTCAGCCTCGGAGTGGCGCGCCCCCGAACTGGGGTCCGCACTTGCTGGGAGAGGATGCTTTCTAAGCTATCTGGGTGGTGGGTATCGTGTGATGACCCGGAGTAGGTGGCGAATGTGGTCTGTGTGGGCCTTTCGGGTTAGAGTGGCCGCTGGTGTTGTGTGTGTTTCTTGGGAGATTTGAGTTCTGTCTCGGAGGCTTTGTGTGACCTCGCAATCGAGGAGATAGTGTTCAAGTGGGTTGGCTGCTGGCTCCTGACAGTAGGTGCATTCCCTGACGTCGTTTCCGATCATCTGCCAGGAGCACTTGTACCCTAGTCGTAGTCGGTGAAGGCTGACTTGGGTTTGTCTTGGAGTTTTCTTGTCTGCGAAAGGTGGTTCCCCTTTTGTGGCCGCCAGGTACCATTTGGCTGATTGGGAACCAGCGTTGAGTGCGTGAAGGAAGCTCTTTTTGATGTGGAGCTTGGTAGTCTTTCTGAGGTGATTCTTGATCTGTTGCACACTTGCTGGAACTTGGATGTGTACGCTACTAGAACGTGTAGCTGCCTTGGCTGCTTCGTCTGCCACGTCGTTTCCTCCGATCCCTACATGACTGGGAATCCAGTGTAAGACGACTGGTCGGTTTTGGATTTGGAATTCCTGTAGCTGTGCGAGGATCGAGGTGATGATGTGGACGTTGTCTCTTGGTTGACTGTGTTGCAGCGCTTGCATGGCCGATTTCGAGTCCGTGTGAATTATGACGGACTTGTTGTGTTGTGTTGCAGCGTGTTGTAGGGCCTTTGAGATTGCTACCAGTTCTGTTTGTAGGGTGGAGCAGTCGTTGGAAAGTCTCCATTTGTGGGTCTGACCTTGGGTGTAGAAGGCCGCTCCGGATCTGTGATGTTTTGGGTCCACCGAGCCGTCTGTGAAGTATGATGCTGCATCAGCCGGTGTCTCGGCGGCTATGGCTTCGAGAGTTATTTTTTTGAGGTCCTCCTTCTGGAGGTTGGCTTTACTATCGCCTAGGTCGGTAATTTTGAATGTGGCTGGTGGAGGGCTCCATGGTGGAGGAACAACGTAACCATTGTCTCGTGTGTCTTGGTTGTTCTTGACGAGTGTTTCTGCTTGCAGGTGTCGGATGACCTCACTTGCCTCGTGCGACCAGGTGGCCCCTCGCACTCTGTGGTCGAGGTGGAGGGAGGCACTGATTCGAATCTTGGCAGCTGTGGGCTTGTCTGCTCTGCAGATTTTGGCGAGGAGACCGGCTGTCACCTGCTTGACTCGTACTGCCAGGGGTGGTAGCTCGGTTTCCATTTGCAGATTGCAAATTCTGGTCCACATGGGTGCTCCGAGCATGGTCCTGAGAGCATTGTTTTGAATGACTTCTAGCTTAGCTATTTGGTCTTCTCTCAGTCCAATGAGTGCTGGAGCACTGTAATCTACCAGCGATCTGATGGCGGCTGTGTAGTAGGCTTTGAGCACATGAAGGTTTGCTCCTGCGGTTGTGCTGGTGAGCGACCTCATTATATTGTGTCTGCTCTTCGTCCTGTGCCTGAGATACTCGAGTTGCGGCTTGAAGGTGAGTTTCTGGTCAAACCAGATTCCAAGACACTGGTGGGTGTTGGTCCAGACTACCGGCGTGTTTTGTATGGAGAGCATCTTGTCTGGTGTGTGTGTGCAGATGGCCATCGCTTTCGACTTGGCTGGATTTATCTTGAGTCCAAGTCTGTTGCACTCCTCTTCTATAAGTTGGAGTGCGTGTTGCGTGTTGGCTAGTCTGTTCGATCCTCTTACTATAAGCTGTAAGTCGTCTGCATAGCATAGGAGCTTGGCTGTTTGTCTGAAGGGAAGTTTGACTAGATTTTCCATCAGGACGTTGAACAGCATTGGACTGAGGATGCCTCCTTGTGGGGTTCCGTTTTCATGGACCCTGTAGCTTGAGGTTGCTCCCTGAAAGCGTACTCGTGCTTCTCTCTGTGTGAGGTAGTTCTGGATCCACCCCAGCAGCCTTCCTTTGACGCCTTTTTTAGCGAGCGTAGTTGTAATGGCCAAAGGATTTGCTAGTTCGAAGGCTTTCTCCAGGTCGAGGAAGACCACCAGAGCTGGTTTGTTGTCCACTGTGCTGAGTATCTCGGCGATGTTGTTGCCTGTGCCGGTGTTCTCGGTGTAAGCAAAGATGTGAGGGTGTGGGCTGCCTACTTTCCACTTGAGTCGGTTGAGAGCCATTCTTTCTCCGGTCTTCGCTATGCAGCTGAGAGGGGAGATGGGCCTCGGCTTGTCTGGTTCTCTGGGCTTCGGAATGGGCTGTATATCTGCCTTCTTCCATTCCGGTGGGAGTCTTTGTGCTGTCCACGAAGCATTGATGGCTTGCAGCAGAGCCTCGTGTCCGGCTGTACCGGCATGAGAGAGCATGGAGTAGGTTATCCTGTCGGCCCCTGGAGCTGTATCCTTGCTTCGTTTTAGCGACTTCTGGAGTTCTTGCTGGTTGAATGGTCTGTCAGTGTCATCTTCACTGTTGCAGGCCTCTTCGATCATCTGGAGTCTGATCTGTCGCAGACGCCGTTGTGTCTCCTCCGCCTGTCTCGGGAGGTTCTTCGTTGCAGCTCGGTCAGAGAACAGTTTTGCAAGTCTCTCGGCTTCCTCTTCTGGGTTGGGATGAGTTGGTGGTGGTGGTGTTGCCTTCCCAGATGCCCTTCGGATCTGGGCCCACATCTTGCCAAGGGTGGTGTGCTCGTTCAGTTCGGAGCACCACTTGAGCCAGCTTGCGTTTTTAATTTCTTCCTTCTCTTCCCTGGTATCCTTGACTATGACTTGCAGGAGATGTCTGTTTGTTGCCGTGGGATGTCTCCTGTAGTTTCTTCGGGCCATGTTCACTCTGTGGTTGAGTTCTTTCACCCTGGGACAGTAGTACCAGTAATCATTGTACTGTCTTGATGTGGGTTTTGTTTTGGGGATAGCCTCTTCTGCCGCTAGGTGAAACGCCTCGACCAATTGGTGGTGGAGGGTTGTCTCATCCGCGGGTGCTGCGCCGGCCGGCTGTGATTTTTCGCGCCACTTAGCCAGGTGTTTCTTGAAGAGTCCCCAGTCTGCCTTTTGAGTGTTGTATCTCCATCTCGGGGGGGGTGGAGTGGGGAGTTTGTTCACCTTCAGCGTTGTTAGGGTGGCGAAGTGGTCACTGGTCAGCGTGGGGTGTATCTGCCAGGAGGCCGAAGGCTGTAGTGCACTGAAGACGAAGGTTAGATCTAGCCTTCCTCCCCTAGTGTGGGTGGGCTCTCCGGTGTTCAGGAGGCAGATCTCGGGTGTATCTTGAAAGGTGGTGTATAGGTGTAGGCCGTCTTCATTTGTGGGGCTTGCCGAGCTTAGGAAGGGATGATGTGCGTTGAAATCCCCTCCTATGAGTGTGGCGTGGTCAGCGGCCGAAGCAAATAATTGAGTAACCTCCAGTGAGCCCCTTGGGTTCTTGTAGATGTTGTGAACAGTTAATTCCCGTTCTTGGAGGGTTGCTTTGACGGCCTGTGTCTCGATGTTTTCCCCACATGGAAATTGCTGCGTGACATCGGCGGAGGGTATGCTTGACTTGACCAAGATCATACATCCTCTTGTTGACGCCTGCGTGAAATGCCTCCTGTATGTCTTGTAACCGCTGAATTTGAAACAGTGGTGCTCTTGTAGAAGTGTTTCTTGTAGGAGTATGATGTCAAGCTTGTCCTTGGCTGCTGCTTCTTGTAGGAGGTGTTTCTTGTTTTTGATGCCCTGAGCATTCCATGTTAGGATGTTCAGGGTGCTGACGTTTTCCACCACTGTTTCATCGGGGACTTCTGGTGGTCCTCGATGGAGATGTCCAAGTTCGATTCCAACTGAATCAGGTCCATGTCTTCGTGTTCTGTGGTTTTTGCCTTCTGGGCCGTGGTTCGGTTCAGGGGAGTTGAAACGTCCAGTTTCTTTCTGGGAGCTGTGGGTATCTTGGGAGCTGTTGGTATCTTGGGTTCTCTGGTGGCCTTCTTCGGTGTAGAGTGTACCTCGGCTGTTACTCGTGTGCGGACCGGCGTGGCTTCCTCCACTGAGGTGTCTGGAGCTGTGGCGACTTGCCCGAGGACGCTCCCCATGAGTAATTGGAGCTGTGTGGGTTGGATCTTGTGGCCCAGTAGTCCGGCTAGGCCCTCCGCGAAGGTTGTCAGTACCTTGGCTAGGTCTGATAAGTGTATCATTCCTTCTGGTGCCTTGGTGTGTGCTTCTTTTGTCTTGCTCGTGGTTGTCGTTGTCTGCTGCTTGGGTGGCTGAGGTGTGGCTGTAGTGAGGCCAGGAAACTGGGCTGCACTTTGGGTGTTGACTGG